>NC_074671.1:42501313-42606313 GCF_029448725.1 Salvelinus fontinalis
CTTGTGAAGATGTTGGAGGAAACAGGTACAAAAGTATCTATATCCACAGTAAAACGAGTCCTATATAGACATAACCTGAAAGGCCGCCCAGCAAGGAAGAAGCCACTGCTCCAAAACCGCCATAAAAAAGCCAGACTACGGTTTGCAACTGCACATGGGGACAAAGATCGTTGTTTTTGGAGAAATGTCCTCTGGTCTGATGAAACAAAAATAGAACTGTTTGGCCATAATGACCATCGTTATGTTTGGAGGAAAATGGGGGAGGCTTGCAAGCTGGAGAACACCATCCCAACCGTGAAGCACGGGGGTGGCAGCATCATGTTGTGGGGGTGCTTTGCTGCAGGAGGGACTGGTGCACTTCACAAAATAGATGGCATCATGAGGGAGGCAAATTATGTGGATATATTGAAGCAACATCTCAAGACATCAGTCAGGAAGTTAAAGCTTAGTCGCAAATGGGTCTTTCCAAATGGACAATGTCCCCAAGCATACTTCCAAAGTTGTGGCAAAATGGCTTAAGGACAACAAAGTCAAGGTATTGGAATCACAAAACCCTGACCTCAATCCTATAGAACATTTGTGGGCAGAACTGAAAGAGTGTGCGAGCAAGGAGGCCTACCCACCTGACTCAGTTACACCAGCTGTCAGGAGGAATGGGCCAAAATTCACCCAACTTAATGTGGGAAGCTTCTGGAATGCTACCCGAAACGTTTGACCCAAGTTAAACAATTTAAAGGCAATGCTACCAAATACTAATTGAGTGTATGTAAACTTCTGACCCACTGGGAATATGATGAAATAAATAAAAGCTGAAATTAATCATTCTCTCTACTATTATTCTGACATTTCCCATTCTTAAAATAAAGTGATGATCCGAACTGACCAAAGACAGGGAATCTTTACTAGGATTAAATGTCAGGAATTGTGAAAAACTGAGTTTAAATGTATTTGGCTAAGGTGTATGTAAACTTCCGACTTCAACTGTATATTTATTTGGGGGAGTGTCCAGAGGGAGAAGGATGTGGAAGGGCAAGATGGGGCAGTGACTCAGCACTTCTAGAGTTACTCATAGCTGAATAATAATCATGTCTCCCCTCCCACTGTTGTGTCATGGATGGAAAATCAGTTCCTATTTTAGCGTCTACTTGTGAGAAACTGCTTTGAAATAGATTGTTTAAAAAAAAATATATACAATCACAACACTCATGATGAATAAGGGATTTAGAGCTTATTAAGTAGGTACTTACCATATTACATCTAGCCTATGTCTCCCATTTACATGGATATCACACCCTATGAGCAGACTAACTCCATTTTTTAGAAAGCCCACTACTACACTTGTGCAATGGAGTGTTGAAACTAAGTTTAATACTTATATCAAGCAACATTATATGTCAACATTTGAACAACCTCAATGAAACTATGGAGTGGGATGGCAGTTTATCCTCACTGAGGGTTGAGCTGTGGGGTTCATTCAAAAAGGTGAAATGTTTGTAACGTTGCAGATAGAAAGGCAATGAAAAGACCGTAACCTGACATTTAAACATGTTTGTTCTACAACAATATATTTATTTCTGAAAGTCCTGTAACGCTACACCCTCCTAAACAGACTCCAGTGCCACGTCCAGTAGGCAAAGGTTGTGCAACATTCAGATATAAATACATTATGTTTAACAGACATGCCTCTGAGTCATTTGTTGATTGAGGACATTCTATAATGTTAAACCCTCAACAAAACCGCTGGTCCTCTCTCACCTGCTGCTGTGTGTTCTCCAGGCCCCACCACCAGTAGGGGCTGGCCCAGGAGACGAAGGCCAGGTTCTCTGCTGAGAATGCCACAGCCCAGAAGAGCAGCAGCACCGTGCTGTGGCCCCTTGTCCGGTCCCTCACCAGCACCCACCTCCTCTCCAGTTTTAGCAGGGCCACGGCCCAGGCCCAGCCCAGCATTGACAGGCAGCCATACAGCACCACATAGCCGGGGAGCTCCCCTCCACCGGCGGCCCTCCACACCAGCCCCCCTAGGAACTGTAGCAGGAGGAGCAGGGAGACTCCCAGTTGGAGGCCATAGAGGCGTGAGTGCGGCACGAATTTGGGCTCCATCTCGGTGCCGTAGCGGCGGTAGCAGACACAGTGGAAGGTTCCGAAGAAGAAGGAGAGGGTAAGCAGGACCGTGGGCACCAGGGTGAAGTAGAAGCAGGGCGAGATGCCGCCCTCCAGCCAGGCTTCGGAAATGGAAGCGCTGGCCTCACAGTAGCTTTGCACTAGCACCATGGTGGCTGGGAGCTGGAGAGACAGGGAGGGGAAAGAGAGTATTCACTAGAACATAGATATTACTACCACATTAAGCCTACACATAGGGCTCAAGATCATAAACCTGGTCCGCATGTATGTTAAGATATTTAAAAAAGGCAGGTTAGGCAAAGGAAATCATACAGCAGACTGCATGAAATCAGCTTTCCAAATAGTATTTTTGAATTTGCACTGGACCTTATTTATATCCTATCCTAAACTGCTATTCATGATGACATTCAACTAGTTTAACTTCTTCCATTCATAACTCCCCCAGCAACGATCAAAAGTGAAGTTAGTCCACACAATGAACAGGCGAATCCACACCACATAGTGTCATCTGGGGTGGGCAGTGGACCAATTCTGATTCAGTCAAGGCACTTAAGACACCAAAACACATCACATTTCATCAACTGATATTCATTCAAAATATCACACTAGAATTAGGTTACAGTGGTGTGCCGACACATGTACCATGGAGTAGCTTGGCATGTTGGAACAAGCCCTCACAAGCTCCAGTTCAGAGAGAGGTCACTGTGCACATTGTAATTTCAACTAATACAATTATTAATTTGGATGTACATGACTTATCTTTTAATGAAAGAACAACTGCACTTTATTATCAACCCCCCAAAAAACTATTAACCCCTATTAGTCCATTGTTTTTGTTGTCATGTGATATGGAACTTTAAACAAACGCTTCAGATTATGTTTTACAAAACAGTTATGTTGCTCTTATGGAATCATTTCTTGAGCACTACAGATATCATCATAAGAATCAAGATGCATATTCCCCTGTGGCATTGTTTAGCCTGTTTTTCTTGGTGTCCAGCTCTTTGACAGACAGGGAGTATTTAAACAATGTGACTGTGACGACAGAACGTCAGATTTACAGTAGTAATTTTTCTCTAGCTACCGTTTGTGCGTTTTTCAGTCTGACCTATCAAGATAGCTAACGTTAGCTAAATTAGCTAGTTTAGATCTGTTGCTGTTATTACAACACTCACCTTCTCAAGACAAGCTGGTGCTGGAAAGCGATTTAGTGAGTTGAAGCTCCCAACAAATTACCCGTTTTACGCGAAGAGATATTAAAAGTAAAAAAAAACAATAATGGTCATTTTGTTGTATCCACTTGTAAATTGTCCTTATTCTTCTTGCGGCATTCAGGAGCGAAGTAATCCATGACTCGACAATCGACACTTTCCTACAAAACAATGCCTGAACCGGGTCCTAGAGCCCCCTGCTTCACAAGCATGTTCAAAACGAATGTTACGAATCTCATATATGACCAGTAGATGACGGTATATACAAAGACATCATACCTCACATCAAAATGCCAGCTGAACGCTGGGTATCATCATAGTCTACAGAGAGGAATAGGCCTACAGTATACAGTCAGTCAGTATACCAACATCTTAGCTACAGAAGATTACGATGGATAAGAAAATACATTTGTTCATTCCTGCAAGTCCAAAATGAGGAGTAGAAATTTCAATGCATTACAAATCAAATTGTATTTGTCATATGCCTTGTAAACAACAGGTGCAGAAAAACAGTGAAATGTTTACTTACGGCCCCTCCCAACAATGCAGAGAGAAAGAAAATAGAGAAATAATAGAAAAGTAATAAAACGTAATAATAAAACTAATAATAAATCAACAATGTGTAGCGATAACTTGGCTATATACACAGGGTACCAGTACAGAGTTGATGTGCAGGGGTACGAGTTAATTAAAATAGATCTGTATGTATAACTAGGAATGAGTGATTAGTCAACAGGACTGATAATAAACAGTAGCAGCAGCATATGTAATGAGACAAATAGGGTAAATGGGGTCAATGCAGAAAAGGGTCAATGCAGATAATCCGGGTGGCTATTTGGTTAACTATTTAACTAACTATGTAGCAGCCTTATGGCTTGGGAGTAGAAGCTGTTCAGGGTCTTGTTGGTTCTAGACTTGGTGCATCGGTACTGCTTACTGTGCGGTAACAGAGAGAACAGTCTTGGACTTGGGTGTCTGGAGAATTAGCATATTTTTTGGGCCTTCCTCTGACACCGCCTGGTATAGAGGACCTGGATGGAAGGGAGCTCAGCCCCAGTGATGTCCTGGGCCGTGCGCATTACCCTCTGTAGCACCTTATGGTCGGATGCCAAGCAGTTGCCATACCAAGCGGTGATGCAGCCATTCAAGATGCTCTCAATGGTGCAACTGTATAATATCCTCTTGAGGATCTGAGGGCCCATGCCAAATCTTTTCAGCCTCCTGTGGGGGAAGAGGCGTTGTCGTGCCCTGTTCAAGACTGATTTGGTGTGTATGGACCATGATAGTGATGTGGACACTGAGGAACTTGAAGCTCTCGACCTGCTCCACTACAGCCCGTTCGATGTGAATGGGGCATCCTCGGCCCTCCGTGTCCTGTAGTCCACGATCAGCTCCTTTGTCTTGCTGATGTTGAGGGAGAAGTTGTTGTCCTGGCACTACACTGCCAGGTCTCTGACCTCCTCCCTTTCAGCGGTCTCATTGTCATCAGTGATCAGGCCTACCACCGTAGTGTCATCAGCACTCTTAATGATGGTGTCGGAGTTGTACTTGGCCACGCAGTCGTGGGGGAACAAGACGTACATTAAGGAACTAAGCCGCACCCCTGAGGGGCACCAGTGTTGAGGTTCAGCATGGCAGATGTGTTGTTGCCTACACTCACCACCTGGGGGAGGCCCGTCAGGATGTCCAGGATCTAGTTGCAGAAGGAGGTGTTCAGTCCCAGGGTGCTTACCTTAGTGATGAGCTTGGAGGGCACTGTGGTATTGAACGCTGAGCTGTAGTCAATGAACATTAGTCTCACATAGGTGTTCCTTTTGTCCAGGTGGGAGAGGGCAGTGTGGAGTGCAATAGAGATTTGTAGATCTGCCGGGGAGGTATTTATTCAAAATAATTATTTCACCTTTATTTAACCAGGTAGGCCAGTTGAGAACAAGTTCTCATTTACAAGATAAAGCAAAGCAGTGCGACAAAAACAACACAGAGCTACACAAGGGATAAACAAAAGTACAGTCAATAACACAATAGAACAATCTATATACAGTGTGTGCAAATGTAGTAAGATTAGGGAGGTAAAGGCAATAAATAAGCCATAGTGGCGAAATAATTACAATTTATCATTAACACTGGAGTGATGTGATGTGCAGATGATGATGTGCAAGTAGAGATACTGGGGTGCAAAAGAGCAAAACAAATAACAATATGGGGATGAGGTAGTTGTGTGTGCTATTTACACATTGGCTGTGCACAGGTACAGTGATCGGTAAGCTGCTCTGACAGTTTATGCCTATAGTTAGAGAGGGAGGTATAAGACTCCAGCTTCAGAGATTTTTGCAATTTGTTCCAGTCATTGGCAGCAGAGAACTGGAAGGAAAGACGACCAAAGGAAGTGTTGGCATTTGGGATGACCAGTGCAATATACCTGCTGGAGCACGTGCTACAGGTGGGTGTTGCTATGGTGATCAGTGAGCTGAAATAAGGCGGTGCTTAACCTAGCAAAGACTTATAGATGACCTGGAGCCAGTGGGTTTGACGACGGATATGTAGTGAGGGCCAGCCAACGAGAGCATACAGGTCGCAGTGGTGGGTAGTATATGGGGCTTTGGTGACAAAACGGATGGCACTGTGATAGACTGCATCTAGTTTGCTGAGTAGTGTTGGGGGCTATTTTGTAAATGACATTTCCAAAGTCAAGGATCGGTAGGATAGTCAGTTTTACGAGGATATGTTTGGCAGCATGAGTGAAGGAGGCTTTGTTACGAAATAGGAAGCCAATTCTAGATTTAATTTTGGATTCCTACTTACAAAGCATGTAGAGGTCTGTAATTTTTATCATAGGTACACTTCAACTGTGAGAGACGGAATCTAAAACAAAAATGCAGAAAATCACATTGTATGATTTTTAAGTAATTCATTTGCATTTTATTGCATGGCATAAGTATTTGATCACCTACCAACCAGTAAGAAATCCAGCTCTCACAGACCTGTTAGTTTTTCTTTAAGAAGCCCTCCTGTTCCAGGCCTCCCGGGTGGCGCAGTGGTCTAGGGCACTGCATCGCAGTGCTAACTGCGCCACCAGAGTCTCTGGGTTCGCCACCAGGCTCTGTCGCAGCCGGCCGCGACCGGGAGGTCCGTGGGGCGACGCACAATTGGGCCAGCGTTGTCCGGGTTAGGGAGGGTTTGGCCGGTAGGGATTTCCTTGTCTCATCGCGCTCCAGCGACTCCTGTGGCGGGCTGGGCGCAGTGCGCGCTAACCAAGGGGGGCCAGGTGCACGGTGTTTCCTCCGACACATTGGTGCGGCTGGCTTCCGGGTTGGAGGCGCGCTGTGTTAAAGAAGCAGTGCGGCTTGGTTGGGTTGTGCTTCAGAGGACGCATAGCTTTCGACCTTCGTCTCTCCCGAGCCCGTACGGGAGTTGTAGCGATGAGACAAGATAGTAATTACTAGCGATTGGATACCACGAAAATTGGGGAGAAAAGGGGATAAAATTTATTTTAAAAAAAAGAAAAGAAAAAAAAGAAGCCCTCCTGTTCTCCACTCATTACCTGTATTAACTGCACCTGTTTGAACTCGTTACCTTTATAAAAGACACCTGTCCACACACTCAATCAAACCGACTCCAACCTCTCCACAATGGCCAAGTCCAGAGAGCTGTGTAAGGACATCAGGGATAAAATTTTAGACCTGCACAAGGCTGGGATGGGCTATAGGACAATAGGCAAGCAGCTTGGTGAGAAGGCAACAACTGTTGGCGCAATTATTAGAAAATTGAAGAAGTTCAAGATGACGGTCAATCACCCTCGGTCTGGGGCTCCATGCAAGATCTCACCTCGTGGTGCATCAATGATCATGAGGAAGGTGAGGGATCAGCCCAGAACTACACGGCAGGACCTGGTCAATGACCTGAAGAGAGCTGGGACCACAGTCTCAAAAAAAAACATTAGTAACACACTACGCCGTCATGGATTGAAATCCTGCAGCGCACGCAAGGTCCCCCTGCTCAAGCCAGCGCATGTCCAGGCCCGTCTGAAGTTTGCCAATGACCATCTGGATGATCCAGAGGAGGAATGGGAGAAGGTCATGTGGTCTGATGAGACAAAAATAGAGCTTTTTGGTCTAAACTCCACTCGCCGTGTTTGGAGGAAAAAGAAGGATGAGTACAACCCCAAGAACACCATCCCAACCGTGAAGCATGGAGGTGGAAACATCATTCTCTGGGGATGCTTTTCTGCAAGGAAGGACGACTGCACCGTATTGAGGGGAGGATGGATGGGGCCATGTATCGCGAGATCTTGGCCAACAACCTCCTTCCCTCAGTAAGAGCATTGAAGATGGGTCGTGGCTGGGTCTTCCAGCATGACAACGACCTGAAACACACAGCCAGGGAAACTAAGGAGTGGCTCCGTAAGAAGCATCTCAAGGTCCTGGAGTGGCCTAGCCAGTCTCCAGACCTGAACCCAATAGAAAATCTTTGGAGGGAGCTGAAAGTCCGTATTGCCCAGCGACAGCCCCGAAACCTGAAGGATCTGGAGAAGGTCTGTATGGAGGAGTGGGCTAAAATCCCTGCTGCAAACCTGGTCAAGAACTACAGGAAACGTATGATCTCTGTAATTGCAAACAAAGGTTTCTGTACCAAATATTAAGTTCTGCTTTTCTGATGTATCAAAACCTTATGTCATGCAATAAAATGCAAATCAATTACTTAAAAATCATACAATGTGATTTTCTGGATTTTGTTTTAGATTCAGTCTCTCACAGTTGAAGTGTACCTATGATAAAAATTACAGACCTCTACATGCTTTGTAAGTAGGAAAACCTGCAAAATCGGCAGTGTATCCAATACTTGTTCTCCCCACTGTACTAACTGGTTGTGTCACCTTTAGCTGCAATGACTCCAACCAAACACTTCCTGTAGTTGTTGATCAGTCTCTCACAATGCTGTGGAGGAATTTTGGCCCACTCTTCCATGAAGAAATGCTTTAACTTAGCGATATTTGTGGGTTTTTAAGTTTTTATTTTCAAGTCTTGCCACAACATCTCAATTGGGATTGGGTCTGGACTTTGACTAGGCTGTTCCAAAACTTCAAATTTGTTGCTTTTTAGCTATTTTCATATCAACTTTATGAGTTTTGGATCATTGTCTTGCTGCATGACCCAGCTGCGCCTCAACTTCAGCTCACAGACGGATCGCCTGACATTCTCCTGTAGAATTCTGATAGAGAACAGAATTAATGGTTCCCTCTAAGGCAAGTCGTCCAGGTCCTGAGGCAGCAAAGCATCCCCAAACCATCACAATACCTCCCCCATTCTTGACCGTTGGTATAAGGTTCTTACTGTGGAATGCAGTGTTTGGTTTTCGCCAGGCATAATGGGACCCATGTCGTCCAAAAAGTTATACGTTTGACTCATCTGTCCATAGAACATTCTTCCAAGACTCTTGATGATCATCCAGGTGCTTCCAGGTGCTTTTTGGCAAACTTGAGTCAACTTTTTGGATGAGCTGTGACCCATTATGTCTTGTGAAAACCAAACACTGGTGTTAGCTAGCTAGATGCTGTTTCTGCGCCAGCATCTATCTACCAACCGAAGTGCTTTGGTCTGATTTGAGAATTTGTGATTCGGTTGAAAAGATGTTAGCATTGTCAGAAATGCTACAAAAAGGTAGCACATCATTGGTTGTTAATGGACAGAAGTACACACGTGAGAGCGATACATTATAAATGTAACAAAAACGTTTGCACCTACAAACTTGGTCAATCTGACATTTTTTAAGCCCAATGGTCACTTGCTAGAAAAGGTTGAGTGTTTTCTAGGTGGTTTGTTTTTCGTGGTATGAAGGGTCTCATGTTGTTTTCTGCTGAATGCTTGTGCTTCTTCAAATAAATAAAAGTCAAAGTTTGTTCATTCCTTTAATAATAAACCCCTCTTTAAGGCCTGCAAGATGACCTCAGCTAATTGGGCATCAATCAAATAACACAGTGAAGTTGCTCTGACCTTGAGTGGACCTTTTGATAACATGTACACCGTTTCATATGTTCTCATATTATCTCCTCAGCTTCATCACAATTATGTCTCGATATTGCAATACTGGGAACCCTGTGATGTTGAGCACAATATCTACTCGGGCACTGTATCTCAGTGCTAGAGGTGTCACTACAGACCCTAGTTATATTCCAGGATGTTTCCCACCGGCCGTGATTGGGAGTCCCATAGGGCTGCGTACAATTGGCTCAGCTTCGTCCGGATTAGGGTTTGGATAGGGTAGGCCATCATTGTAAATAAGAATTTGTTCTTAACTGACTTGCCTAGTTAAATAAAGGTTAAATAAAGTAAAATAAATAAAAAATGTTTTCTCTGAAATGCTGAGGGCCTGACATGTCAGAGCGGAGAGAGCAGATCTGTGGAAAGGTCACTGATAGGTTAATTAAAAGATCACAGATTGAAAATGCTGATGTGAACAATGATTGCATCATGGGCCTGTTTCTTGATTCAGTAGCACATTTAATTTACATATCTGGAATAGCCAGTAGCACTTTTCATATACAGTTTATGCAGAAAGTATTCAGACCCCTTGACTTTTTCCACATTTTCTTATGTTACAGCCTTATTCTAAAATTGATTAAATCATTTTTTTACCCAATCTACACACAATACCACATAATGACAAAGCAAAAACAGTTTTTTCGAGAAAAAACCCTGAAATATCACATTTACATAAGTCTTCAGACCCTTTACACAGTACTTTGTTGAAGAACCTTTGGCAGCGATTACAGCCTTGAGTCTTCTTGGGTATGACGCTTACAAGCTTGGCACACCTGTATTTGGGGAGTTTATCCCATTCTTCTCTGCAGATCCTCTCAAGCACTGTCAGGTTGGATGGGGAGTGTCGCTGCACAGCTACTTTCAGGTCTCCAAGTCAGAAAATTGAAATGTTCGTTCACTAAACAATTAGCTGAAATCCATGCTGTCTATCCAACATTAGCCAAATGCTAGAAAGAGAACAGAGTAACCTCTGTTGTAATGGCTGACAAGCTTGCTTAGAAACCAATCAACAGCTGAGATGAAGGGAGGGAGGGAACAGTTATGCAAGTTACTGTATGGCTTCAAAATGTTGTCTAATAATATAAAGCTAGCAATATGGTAAATTAGTAAAAACAGAGCCCACTTCGTCATTATACACCTTTAATTATACCCTTTATTAACATATAAATAGAAAGAAAAAACAAACACATTTTTCTCTGTGTCAATCAGTGGAGGCTGCTGAGGGGAGGCCTGCGCAAAAAGAATGGCTGGAACGGCACAAATGCAGTGGCATCAAACACACGGAAACCAATAGTTTGATGTATTTGATACCATTCCACTGATTCCGCTCCAGCCATTACAAGCCCGTTCTCCCCAGTTAGGGTGCCACCAACCTCCTGTGGTGTCAATGTCACTCATTGGTACAGAACATTTCAAACTCATGGTGCATTAATGTAAGTCATTTGACTGCAATAATTTGTGCACATTGTACACCTACAAATTATTGACAGTAGTGGTAGAGCAATGATTTGCTAGCAGAACCACTCTAGCTCTTTGTTATTACTTCTGCAGTCACAAATGCTCAAATGCATTGGGATTCATCTAAGTATTTCACAGTCTGACAACGTTTCATGATGTAAAGTCCGCCGTGCACTATATGGCTGTTAAGTATGTCAGTTTTCACTTGATTAATGCAGACAGTTTCCAATTCCGATTCAACCCCAAACCCGTAACCCTAAGGACTTTACGTAGATATACACTACCGTTCAAAAGTTTGGGGTCACTTAGAAATGTCCTTGTTTTTGAAAGAAAAACCATTTTTTTGTCCATTAAAATTACATCAACTTGATCAGAAACACAGTGTAGACATTGTTAATGTTGTAAATGACTATTGTCGCTGGAAATGGTAGATTTTTTGTTGAATATCTACATAGTCGTACAGAGGCCCATTATCAGCAACCATCACTCCTGTGTTCCAATGACACGTTGCCAAGAAGGCCAGCATTCCGGAGTCGCCTCTTCACTGTTGACGTTGAGACTGGGGTTTTGCGGGTACTATTACATGAAGCTGCCAGTTGAGGACTTGTGAGCTGTCTGTTTCTCGAACTAGACACTCTAATGTACTTGTCCTCTTGCTCAGTTGTGCACCGGGGCCTCCCACTCTTTTTAATTTTGGTTAGAGCCAGTTTGCGCTGTTCTGAAGGGAGTAGTACACAGCGTTGTACGAGATCTTCAGTTTCTTGGCAATTTCTCGCATGGAATAGCCTTCATTTCTTAGAACAAGAATAGACTGACGAGTTTCAGAAGAAAGTTAATTGTTTCTGGCCATTTTGAGCCTGTAATCAAACCCACAAATGCTGATGCTCCAGATACCCAACTAGTCTAAAGAAGGCCAGTTGTATTGCTTCTTTAAATCAGGACAACAGTTTTCAGCTGTGCTAACATGATTGCAAAATGGTTTTCTAATGACCAATTAGCCTTATAAAATGATAAACTTGGATTAGCTAACATAACATGCCATTGGAACACATGAGTGGTGGTTACTGATAATGGGCCTCTGTACGCCTATGTAGATATTCCATTTAAAAAAAAATCTGCCGTTTCCAGCGACAATAGTCATTTCCAACATTAACTGTATTTCTGATCAATTTGATTTCTGATCAATTTGATGTTATTTTAATGGACATAAAAAATAAGCTTTTCTTTAAAAAACAAGGACATTTCTAAGTGACCCCAAACTTTTGAACGGTATTGTAAAGTCCCCATTCTCTCAAATAACTAAAGTTCAGCTAAATGGCTAGACCTTCCCTTATGGCCCTTTGTAAAAAATAAATGAAACAGAATTTGACAATACGTACTGGAGTGTGATTATTATCAACAGATATTGACAAACTCCACACTGCCTTGGGAATGCAAGGCATAGATATTAACAAATTCAAATACAGACTAATTTCTTCCATTAAAATAAAGATACACTGACAGTAGTTCTTTAATCAAAATAGGTAGCAGCACAGACAGCCTTGAGAGTTCATTCATAGAGAAAGGTTTGCTTTTCCGCTGGAAATGTAATCAATTCTATCGATTCTGTTTTCTTAAATTTTCTGCCAGTACTTCTTATTGTTCACCATTGGTGACAAATAAAAGTTACAACCAGGATAATTTGGCATGCATCAGTCAACACCTAGACTGTACATGATAATACCTGAGTCAGATTGGGGTAAAATTAATGCAGCTTGGATGTGAAACAGACCAAACACAGACTAAATATCTGTTTTACTAATAACCAAATTAAAATGTTAAAGTTGAAGTTCTCGATCACATACCTTTGTACTTTAAAAAAAAACAATTAGAGTACAACTGATTTCTTTGTTAAACATTTAAATCAGTCTGAATCTTTTCATTAGTCTATAAAGTATTATGTAAGTCTATTGCTTGTATAATAGCTAACAAAATAAGCTTAAAGTGGGTATAGTAAAAATCTCTAGATGCTGTAAATAAAACATTTGTCAACCACTAAACATTAGTCAACAATTCAAAGTGTTGTGAGACACTGTGCCAAACTGCCTATTCCTGCGCTTAAGGGTAGGGATTAGTCTACTTTGGATTTGCTGCCACTTCTCTGGACGGCTGCAGTCAACCGACTTCAGACAGCAAGAGGACAAATTATATTGAGTCCTGGTCGTGTTCATTACGGACTAATCTCTCGTGGACAGACGCACGTAACAGAACTGGTATCGTAGTGTATGTCAACAGACTGTGGGATGTGACAACAGCAAGGAAATTTGTTTCTGGTGTACAGATGTTTTGCCACTGTTCATTTGGAGAAATCGGGATTTTGCAGGTGTTCGCATCTTTCACATTTTTGAAGGGGAGGGGACATTTGGCCCCTTGACTTGCCCGTAACATGCAGAAAGAGTGTGTGTGGGAGGGAGCTACCGCCCTGCTTCTGCTACTCGTTCTAGTATCTTTTCCGACACGTTAACGAGCATTTGACAAGCAATTAAAAAATATTGGGGTGGGGAAAATGAGATGAATTACGCACAAAACAGATCAAAACAGACTGCAATAAGGAGGGACTTCCTGGGCTTGTCCTATAAGAAACACTAATTTTACATTTTCTGTTAATTAACCTAATGAACACGATCCTGAATACACTTAAAAACAACTGGCCTGAGGCATCCATGGCACAAACATTTTGATTGAATGATCAAACATTAAATACCCAATAAATGTGCTTAACTTCACTCATAACAGAATGAACCTTGATGGACAGATACCCTAAAAAAGTGCAGACAAAACAGCCGTTTGAGGTATCTAATCCTCTCCCTGTGTCCCTCCTCCTCCTCCGTCTCCTCACAATGTCTACTTATCCTTGACCTCTCACTCTATCCTCAGTGGCTCCTGTGGCCTGCAGTGACTGATGGGGGCTGTAGTTTCTCAGACTTCCTGTCTTTGGCTTCTGTGTCAGAGGCTGAGTCCGAGTCCTGGGCATGTTGCTGCTTCATCCACATGTCACAGTACAACCCTCCCTTAGCCAGCAGCTCATCATGCCTGGGAGGGAGAAAGTGGAGAATATGTAGTTACAATGGGGACACACAATCACTATTAACATCATCGCCAAGATGTTCCCACATGGGCACTATAGGATTTTGAGAATAGGACTATAGTGTGAGAAGCATCATAAACATTGGCCTGTCCCATTCTAGGCATTTACATACATTCTTTAGGTGTTTGTTTCTTGAAGAGCATAAAACAATATTTTGATTGGAATAGGCTTGTGGAGTGTGCAGCAATAGAACAATCACTCTTTCAACCATTCCCTCACCGTCCTCGTTCTGCTATCTGACCGTCACTTAGAACAAGAATCTGGTCGGCACCGATGATGGTCGACAACCTGAAGACAGACAATTCATAATCAGACGACAGACCAGACTGATCCAAACCATACAAACTCAGCATTAGAGGGGAGAAATGTGTGTGTCCTAATCACAGGAGGTTGGTTGCACCTTAATTGGGGAGGACGGGTTTGTGTTAATGGCTGGAGTGGAATAGTATCCAATACATCAAAACACATGGTTTCCATGTGTTTGACGGCATTCCATTCGCTGCGTTCCAGCCATTATTATGAGCCATCCTCCCTTCAGCAGCCTCCACTGATCCTAATGTATGGGTTCCCTCTATACATGCATTTTTGTCCACCTGAGACCCATCCCTTACCTGTGAGCCACGACGATGGTGGTCCGATTGGAGCACACTTTGGTGAGCGACGCCTGAATGTTGCGCTCCGTCTGTGTGTCTAGAGCAGATGTGGCCTGTGCAGAGGGAAAGCTTTATGAGATAAGTAACATGACTAAAATATTCAAGTTCAGTGAACTTGTATTAATCCACTGTAACACAATATGACAGGAGGATCAGTGGTGTGGGGGCAAAAATTAGCCCTCATCAAATACGATAAGAATGCATCCTTGCTTCCTCTCATCCTTGAAGAAAAATCTGACATGGCTGGACTGGACTGGACTGGTGAAAGCTAAGAGATAGAGCCATTGTGTTCACCTATCAATTTGTGACCGTTGTACCAAGTAAGCTCAGCGATAACTTCAAGGAGAGGAGGGAGGAAGTGTGTGTTTTTAAAGTATTTGAACGTACTGGGGTGACGTTTCCCCTAGGTAAAGATCTAGGACCAGCTTTCCCTCCCCAATCCTAAACTTAGCCAAAAAAGAATTTAAAAAATGCAAATGACCCAAGATCATTGTCTCGGGGCACCTATTTGAACACGGTCATTGACCCTCCTGGTGGCCCTTCCTGAAAGTTTACCTCATCCAGCAGGATGATCTGAGGGGCCTTGAGGATGGTCCGGGCGATAGCCACCCTCTGCTTCTCCCCCCCGCTCAGCTTCAGACCCCTCTCGCCCACCTGGGTGTCGTATCCTGGGAGGGGGACAGACAGAAAACAGACACAAACGTCACTCACCTCATACAATAACAACGCACCTGGCA
Source organism: Salvelinus fontinalis (assembly GCF_029448725.1). NCBI lineage: Eukaryota > Metazoa > Chordata > Actinopteri > Salmoniformes > Salmonidae > Salvelinus > Salvelinus fontinalis. The sequence goes on from NC_074671.1 coordinate 42,516,659, forward strand.
GCTACTGTGGGAACGCCGCAAATCTCCCCACTTGTTTGAGGAGATTTAGATGTCAAAATTATTCTGCAAATGTGGTTAGTAAATACAAACCCTTAAAACAACATTATTGACACCCATAAGCCATCTTCAGGTTAACTACAGACAGAAATATAATGGCAACATACAGTTCTGGTTTCCAGGCACAGATTAAGCCTAGTCCTGGACTCAATAGAGAATCTCCACTGAAATAGTTTTTCAGTCTAGGACAAGGCTTAATCGGTGTCCGGGAAACCAGCAAAAGAGACCGTGGTATTTCCGTACCTTCTGGGAACGTCTGGATCTTCTCGTGAATGTCTGCGGCGATGGCCGCCTCCTCCACTTCGTGGTCGCTGGCGGAGATGCGTCCGTAGCGTATGTTGTCGCGGATGTTGTCATTGAAGAGGACCGTGTCCTGGGGCACCACGCCAATGTGGGCACGCAGAGACACCTGCTTCACCTGCGCCCAGATACCAAGAGGAATACACTATATTAATACAAGGTCAAGCTCATTAGGACACGCAACGGAAAAACGTTTTCAAACGTCCTGATAATCGTTTTTTCTTAATTTGGTGCCTAATGAACACGACCCAGGTGTATCATATTAACTATACTGTATAACTGAACCAGTAGACCACCAACATATAACAAACCTAATGTTATATACAGCACCTGCTAACAAAGCAGTTTGTCTGGGAACTATTTTTGTGCAACTGGGCAAATTACTCACCTTAGAGATGTCCTGGCCATCGATGCGGATGCATCCTCCCTGGACGTCATAAAAACGGAAGAGCAGGCGAAGGAGGGTGCTCTTACCGCACCCTGACTGGCCAACCTAGGGATGTCAACAAACACACAAACTGTTGAGAAGCAAGAAACATCTGTACTACACATGGTCGAGACACAAACCATCACATGACTGACAGAGAAATCAAACACTGCTCAAGTGTGCGTAAGCTCTGGGTAATGCTCGGAAGCTTCGAATCCAATCTTACCAATGCAACAGTATGGCCTGGCTGCACAGTGAATGATACGTCCTTAAGAATCTCCTTCCTTAAAAAAACAGAAACACAAAAAATATATTTAATCAAAAAAATGTTATTCGTCACATGCGCCGAATAATACAGGTGTAGACCTTACTGTGAAATGCTTACTTACAAGCCCAATTTTAAGAAAATAAGTGTTAAGTAAAAAACAGATAAGTAAAAAACGAAAAGAAAAAAAAACTAAACAGCAGCAGTAAAATAACAATAGCGAGGCTATATACAGGGGATTCCGGTACAGAGTCAATGTGCGGGGGCACCATTTAGTTGAGGTAATATATACATGTAGGTAGAGTTAAAGTGACTATGCATAGATAATAAACAGAGAGTAGCAGCAGCGTAAAAGAGGGGGAGGGGGGCAATGCAACTAGTCTGGGTAGCCATTTGATAAGCTGTTAAGAAGCATTTTGGACATAGACTCGGCGCTCCGGTACCGCTTGCCGTGCGATAGCAGAGAGAACAGTCTATGACTAGGGTGGCCGGAGTCTTTGACAATTTTTAGGGCCTTCCTCTGACACTGCCTAGTATAGAGGTCCTGGATGGCAGGAAGCTTGGCCCCAGTCATGTACTGGGCCATACGCACTACCCTCTGTAGTGCATTGCGGTTGGAGGCAGAGCAGTTGCCATACCAGGCAGTGATGCAACCAGTCAAGATGCTCTCGATGGTGCAGCTGTAGAAACGTTTGAAGATCCGAGGACCCATGCCAAATCTTTTCAGTCTCCTGAGGGGGAATAGGTTTTATTGTGGCCTTTTCACAACTGTCTTGGTGTGCTTGGACCATGATAGTTTGTTGGTGATGTGGAAACCAAGGAACTTGAAGCTCTCAACCTCCTCCACTACAGCCTCGTCGATGAGAATGGGGTTGTAGTCGGTCCTCCTTTACCTTTAGTCCACAATCATCTCCTTTGTCTTGATCACATTGAGGGAGAGGTTGTTGTCCTGGCACCACATGGCCAGGCCTCTGACCTCCTGCCTATAGGCTGTCTCATCATTGTCGGTGATCAGGCCTACCACTGTTGTGCTTTCAGCAAACGTAATGACGGTGTTGGAGTCATGCCTGGCCGTGCAGTCATGAGTGAACAGGGAGTACAGGAGGGGACTGAGCACGCACCCCTGAGGGGCCCCCGTTTTGAGGATCAGCGTGGCGGATGTGTTGTTACTTACCCTTACCACCTGGGGGAGGCCCGTCAGGAAGTCCAGGATCCAGTTGCAGAGGGAGGTGTTTAGTCCCAGGGCCCTGAGCAAAGTGATGAGCTTTGAGGGCACTATGGTGTTGAACACTGAGCTGTAGTCAATGAACAGTATTCTCACATTGGTGTTCATTTTGTCCAGGTGGGAAAGGGCAGTGTGGAGTGCAATAGTGAAAATCCAAGATGGCGTAGCAGTCGGACGTGTGTTTGTCGTGTCCCGTCTTGTCCCGCGTAAATAGTCCTCGTATTTTTCGTATACATTTTAATTTCACTTTCCATCTAGGAACTGAATATACATTCCTGCAACCCGCCTCACCCAATGTGGTACGGATCTGCTATTTTTTATACTTTAGAACCGTAACCCCAATCAGAAGCTAGCCAGATAACTAGCTACTAGCTAGTAGTCAGTTAGCCACTGCTGCGGTCTTCACCCTTAACTCGGACACCAGCCAGCTTCAGCTCGGGCCAATACCTGCCAGTCTGCAGGCGCGATATCAACCCAGAGCATATAGGACTGCTTTTTCTCTACCACATCACCGGATTCCTGACGCAAGCTCTGGACAATTACACCGGATCATCGCAGCTAGCTAGCTGCAACCGAGTGGCTACTACTGGCTAACACCTCTGTCCCGAAACAAGCACCAGTTAGCCTTGAGCTAGCCTCGAGCTAGGCCCATCTGCTGGCTAGCCGAAGAGGTCTACCAGCGAATTCTTGGGCTACAATACCTCTTTTGCCAATTGGACTGGACCCTTTATTGCCGACACGGAGCCCCGCCGATCCATAACGACTGGTCTGCCGACGTAATTGTCCGAGGTGGTTTCAACAGGCTTTCCATTGCGACGTTTCCAAATACCCATCTGCTAATCATTAGCTGTCTTATCGGCTGCTATCTGAATAAGTATACCAGACAATTTTTCTTGGGTCACTATATCTATTTTGCCAATTGGATCGATCCCCTCTACCACACGGAACCCCACTAATCTACCGACGGAAAAAAATAGACCTCCATCCTATGTTATCTTGCTACCGATAGCCAGCTACCCGGCCAGCTGTCTGGATTGCCGTGACCCCAACCAACCTCTTCTCACTGGACCCTTATGATCACTCGATTAAGCATGCCTCTCCTTAATGTAAATATGCCTTGTCCATTGCTGTTCTGGTTAGTGTTTATTGGCTTATTTCACTGTAGAGCCTCTAGCCCTGCTCACTATATATCCAACCTCTCAGTTCCACCACCCACATATGCGATGACATCACCTGTTTTCAATGATGTTTCTAGAGACAATATCTCTCTCATCATCACCCATTACCTAGGTTTACCTCCACTGTATTCACATCCTACCATACCTTTGTCTGTACATTATTCCTTGAAGCTATTTTATCGCCCCCAGAAACTTCCTTTTACTCTCTGTTCTAGACGTTCTAGACGACCAATTCTCATAGCTTTTAGCCGTACCCTTATCCTACTCCTCCTCTGTTCCTCTGGTGATGTAGAGGTGAATCCAGGCCCTGCAGTACCTAGCTCCACTCCTATTCCCCAGGCGCTCTCTTTTGATGACTTCTGTAATCGTAATAGCCTTGGTTTCATGCATGTTAACATTAGAAGCCTCCTCCCTAAGTTTGTTTTGTTCACTGCTTTAGCACACTCTGCCAACCCAGATGTTTTAGCCGTGGCTGAATCCTGGCTTAGGAAGACCACCAAAAATTCTGACATTTTCATCCCTAACTACAAGATTTTCAGACAAGATAGAACGGCCAAAGGGGGCGGTGTTGCAATCTACTGCAAAGATTGCCTGCAGAGTTCTGTTATACTATCCAGGTCTGTTTCCAAACAATTTGAACTTCTACTTTTAAAAATCCACCTCTCTAAAAACAAGTCTCTCACTGTTGCCGCCTGCTATAGACCACCCTCTGCCCCCAGCTGTGCTCTGGACACCATATGTAAACTGATTGCCCCCCATCTATCTTCAGAGCTCGTGCTGCTAGGCGACCTAAATTGGAACATGCTTAACACCCCAGCCATCCTACAATCTAAGCTTGATGCCCTCAATCTCACACAAATTATCAATGAACCTACCAGGTACCACCCCAATTCCGTAAACACGGGTACCCTCATAGATATCATCCTAACCAACTTGCCCTCCAAATACACCTCTGCTGTTTTCAACCAAGATCTCAGCGATCACTGCCTCATTGCCTGCATCCGTAATGGGTCAGCGGTCAAACGACCTCCACTCATAACTGTCAAACGCTCCCTGAAACACTTCAGCGAGCAGGCCTTTCTAATCGACCTGGCCGAGGTATCCTGGAAGGATATTGATCTCATCCCGTCAGTAGAGGATGCCTGGATATGTTTTTTTAAATGCCTTCCTCACCATCTTGAATAAGCATGCCCCATTCAAGAAATTTAGAACCAGGAACAGATATAGCCCTTGGTTCTCTCCATACCTGACTGCCCTTAACCAACAGAAAAACATCCTATGGCATTCTGCATTAGCATCGAACAGCCCCCGTGATATGCAACTTTTCAGGGAAGCTAGAAACCAATATACACAGGCAGTTAGAAAAGCCAAGGCTAGCTTTTTCAAGCAGAAATTTGCTTCCTGCAACACAAACTCAAAAAGTTCTGGGACACTGTAAAGTCCATGGAGAATAAGAACACCTCCACCCAGCTTCCAACTGCACTGAAGATAGGAAACACTGTCACCACCGACAAATCCACTATAATTGAGAATTTCAATAAGCATTTTTCTACGGCTGGCCATGCTTTCCACCTGGCTACCCCTACCCCGGTCAACAGCACTGCCCTCCCCTCTGCTACTCGCCCACGCCTTCCCCATTTCTCTTTCTCCCAAATAGTCAGCTGATGTTCTGAAAGAGCTGCAAAATCTGGACCCTTACAAATCAGCCGGGCTAGATAATGTGGACCCTTTCTTTCTAAAACTATCTGCTGAAATTGTTGCCACCCCTATTACCAGCCTTTTCAACCTCTCTTTCGTGTCATCTGAGATTCCCAAAGATTGGAAAGCAGCTGCGGTTATCCCCCTCTTCAAAGGGGGGGGACACTCTTGACCCAAACAGCTACAGACCTATATCTATCCTACCCTGCCTTTCTAAGGTCTTCGAAAGCCAAGTCAACAAACAGATTACCGACCATTTCGAATCCCACCATACCTTCTCCGCTATGCAATCTGGTTTCAGAGCTGGTCATGGGTGCACCTCAGCCACGCTCAAGCTCATAAACGATATCTTAACCGCTATCGATAGGAAACAGTACTGTGCAGCCATATTCATTGACCTGGCCAAGGCTTTTGACTCTGTCAATCACCACATCCTCATCGGCAGACTCGACAGCCTTGGTTTCTCTAATGATTGCCTCGCCTGGTTCACCAACTACTTCTCTGATCGAGTTCAGTGTGTCAAATCGGAGGGTCTGTTGTCCGGACCTCTGGCAGTCTCTATGGGGGCGCCACAGGGTTCAATTCTTGGACCGACTCTCTTCTCTGTATACATCAATGATGTCGCTCTTGCTGCTGGTGAGTCTCTGATCCACCTCTACGCAGACGACACTATTCTGTATACTTCTGGCCCTTCTTTTGACACTGTGTTAACAACCCTCCAGGCGAGCTTCAATGCCATACAACTCTCCTTCCGTGGCCTCCAATTGCTCTTAAATATAAGTAAAACTAAATGCATGCTCTTCAACCGATCGCTGCCTGCACCTGCCCGCCTGTCCAACATCACTACTCTGGACGGCTCTGACTTAGAATATGTGGACAACTACAAATACCTAGGTGTCTGGTTAGACTGTAAACTCTCCTTCCAGACTCACATCAAACATCTCCAATCCAAAGTTAAATCTAGAATTGGCTTCCTATTTCGCAACAAAGCACTCATGCTGCCAAACATACCCTCGTAAAACTGACTATCCTACCGATCCTTGACTTTGGAAATGTCATTTACAAAATAGCCCCCAACACTACTCAGCAAACTAGATGCAGTCTATCACAGTGCCATCCGTTTTGTCACCAAAGCCCCATATACTACCCACCACTGCAACCTGTATGCTCTCGTTGGCTGGCCCTCACTACATATCCGTCGTCAAACCCACTGGCTCCAGGTCATCTACAAAACCCTGCTAGGTAAAGTCCCCCCTTATCTCAGCTCGCTGGTCACCATAGCAGCACCTACCTGTAGCACGCGCTCCAGCAGGTATATCTCTCTGGTCACCCCCAAAACCAATTCTTCCTTTGGCCGCCTCTCCTTCCAGTTCTCTGCTGCCAATGACTGGAACGAACTACAAAAATCTCTGAAACTGGAAACACTTATCTCCCTCACTAGCTTTAAGCACCAGCTGTCAGAGCAGCTCATAGATTACTGCACCTGTACATAGCCCATCTATAATTTAGCCCAAACAACTACCTCTTTACCTACTGTATTTATTTATTTTGCTCCTTTGCACCCCATTATTTCTATCTCTACTTTGCACCTACTTCCACTGCAAACCAACCATTCCAGTGTTTTTTTTACTTGCTATATTGTATTTACTTCGCCACCATGGCCTTTTTTTATATTTTTATTTATATATATATTTTATTTGCCTTCGCCTCCCTTATCTCACCTCACTTGCTCACATTGTATATAGACTTATTTCTCACTGTATTATTGACTGTATGTTTGTTTTACTCCATGTGTAACTATGTGTTGTTGTATGTGTCGAACTGCTTTGCTTTATCTTGGCCAGGTCGCAATTGTAAATGAGAACGTGTTCTCAATTTGCCTACCTGGTTAAATAAAGGTGAAAAAAATATATTAAAAAAATAAATAGAGATTGCATTATCTGTGGATCTGTTGGGTCAGTATGCTAGTTGGAGTGGGTCTAGGGTTTCTGGGATAATGATGTTGATGTGAGCCATGACCAGCCTTTCAAATCACTTCATGGTTACCGAAGTGAGTGCAACGGGTCAGTAGTCATTTAGGCAGGTTACCTTAGTGTTCTTGGGCACAGGGACTATGGTGGTCTGCTTGAAACGTGTTGGTATTACAGACTTCACTGAAAATGTCAGTGAAGACACTTGCCTGTTGGTCAGCGCATGCTCAGAGTACACGTCCTGGTAATCCGTTTGGCCCTGTGGCCTTGTGAATGTTGACCTGTTTAAAGGTCTTACTCACATCGGCTATGGAGAGTGTGATCACACAGTCGTCCGGAACAGCTGATGCTCTCATGCATGTTTCAGGTTTACTTGTCTCGAAGCGAGCATAGAAGTAATTTAGCTCGTCTGGTAGGTGCGTGTCACTGGGCAGCTCGCGGCTTCCCTTTGTAGTCTGTAATAGTTTGCAAGCCCTGCTATATCCGACGAGCGTCGTAGCCAGTGTAGTACGATTCAATCTTAGTCCTGTATTGATGCTTTGCCTGTTTGATGGTTCGTCGGAGGGTGTAGCGTGATTTCTTATAAGCTTCCGGGTTAGAGTCCCGCTCCTTGAAAACGGCAGCTCTACCCTTTAGCTCAGTGCGGATGTTGCCTGTAATCCATGGCTTCTGGTTGGGGTATGTACGTACAGTCACTGTGGGGACGACGTCATTGATGCACTTATTGATGAAGCCAGTGACTGATGTGGTGTACTCCGCAATGCCATCGGAAGAATCCCGGAACATATTCCAGTCTTTGCTAGCAAAACAGTCCTGTAGCTTAGCATCTGCGTCATCTGACCACTTTTTTATTGACCGAGTCACTGGTGCTTACTGCTTTAGTTTTTGCTTGTAAGCAGGAATCAGGATAGAATTATGGTCAGATTTGCCAAATGGAGGGCGAGGGAGAGCTTTGTACGCATCTGTGTGTGGAGTAAAGGTGGTCTAGTCCCCCCCCCCCTCTGGTTGCACATGTAACATGCGGGTAAAAATGAGGTAAAACAGATTTAAGTTTCCCTGCATTAAAGTCCCCGGCCACTAGGAGAGCCACCTCTGGATGAGCATTTTCCTGTTTGCTTATGGTCTTATACAGGATACAGGTGCTCGTAGTTTGTCTACTTTATTATCCAATTATTGTACGTTGGCTAATAGGACCGATGGTAAAAGGGAGATTACCCACTCGCCGTCAGATCCTTACAAGGCACCCAAACCTACGTTGCCGATCAAAGGAGAACACTGGAACTACCACAACTATGATTATTCACCAAACTGTTTCTGAATCAGTCTCTGTGTATAGCCTACACACATTTCATCAGTCCAAACAAGACCTGAATATAAATAAAAATCTTAGGACTTACCCGTCAGTGTAGTTAAAGTACACATTCTCAAACTCCACTTTTCCCAGTTTATAGAGAAGGTTCCCTGCATTCACCACATCCTTTACCTGAAGAGAAGTCAAGATAAAGCACATCAAATTACAAACAATTGATTTCCCATAATGAAATGCAAAGATTATATTCTGACACAGGGAGAATCTCGATTGGTTTTGCTTGCCTCCTCCCTCCTCTCTTACATCCTCGCCTCGTTTGAAAAAGGGTGAAGGTAATCAAGGAGAGGTGGCGAGGAGAAGGAACGTGGAAACAAATAAGCTTTTCATGAAATGAGACTCTTTCTCCACTCACGCATCATCAGGCAAATGATGCTTACAGCAAAATAAATGTGTAGTGATAAAAAACTAAATTAGCTAGTTGTGCAAGACATTTTATAGATAAAAAGGATAAGTAGTGTGTTGTTTTTAAATGTGTACATGCTTTTCTCCTCCGAGAAAACAAAAGCTGATTCGAAGGGATTTTAAAACACTTCCATGCTACCTGCCACGAGGATACTAATTGTGCATCCTCGGTCGAAGTAGGTAATCGAGGATGGGAGAAGACGACCTACTTGCGAATTGGCACTTCTCGATCACTTCTCGTTTTTCCGGGTCACGGAGGGTGGAGGAGTGGGGGAGAGGACAGACTTTTCCAATTGAGTATCTCCCATACACACCTAAAAGCTGGTCATTGACAACCAATTTCAAAATTACCTCCTCTTCCTCTGTAAAGAGCTTAAACATGCTCTCCATGTCGATAAAGGAGTTCTGGATCATTCTGTTGAGGTTAAGGACATATGTATTATAAAGAGCACCTGTTGTGCATTATGGGTACTGTAGTACATGATGCTATAAACAATGCCTTCCATAGATCATAGTGCCAATAGTCTATCTTAATTTGCTTGTGTCTTTCCTGATCTAATCAGACATGTGGAAGCAATATGGTGGAAACCAATACAGTCCATTTAGCTATAAGTGACAGACATAAAAGAGACTAGGGAAGGATGACAGGAAGTAGAACTGAAACCCAGCCCATAACACCTCTCACCTGTAGTAGGTTCCAAACCAGTTGAGAGGGGTGTAGAGCTGGATGATGTAGGTGCCGAAGAGGACAAAGTCTCCAACCTGGAAATAGAGTGCATTAGCCTGGTTAAACCGGACTGAAAATTTGGCTCACTATTGTTTCACTTCGTTCAGTTTTGTTTAACCAGGCTAGAGTTCACAGCAGCTGACTTGAATGTTTACTTCATACACCACATGTATTACTGAGAAAAACATGTAGTACCACAACACTGTGTCAAAGGTACGTTTTTTAGCAAATGTTCAAACATGCATGAAAACATACATACAGTAGCAAGGCTGCATGGCCTAGTAGTGACGCAATGTCTGTTTTGCATTTGTATTGATTGCTTTTGTCGGCAAGGAAAGTTGCAAATCATTTCCTTAATAGAGTACAATAACGTTTCCTAATCTAATGTAGGACATAGAGCCAAAAAACAACATAGCCCTAGCATAGAGGAGAGAAAAGTGGATGAGTGAAGAGAGCTTGAGGTGGGTCAATAGGGATTTTCACACTACTGAGGCAAACCAAGCTGCACTGGTCAGGTTACACATCAAGACATTTACCATTGTTGCTGGAACAGTGCTGATAAGGACAATGTGTTTCGGTCGGCTCAATAGTGTGAAAAGAGTAGTAGAACGGGTATCTAGACCTTTAACGGGAACTTCAGTATTTCACAACTTCATGTTAAATGGTATATCTATCCTCCTTTGTCAAACACTTTCCCTTTAAGCTAGTAAGGGCTCCGAGCTCAGTACCTTAAACTTGCCCTCCTGGACAAAGTAGGCACAGAGCAGTGACCCGGCTAGTAGACCTGAACCGATGATCAGGTTCTGTGTCTGGTTCAGGAAGGCCAGAGAGGCTTGTGTCTTCCATTCTGAGGTCTAAGACGGAAGGGGACAGACAAACAAACAAACAGGCCACAAACGCAACAGTACAATCAAAATAATTATAGTCTGGTCCCAGATCTGTTTGTGCTGTCTGTTTGCAATGCTGAACAGACCTAGAACCAGGATAGAGATACAAAAGCTAAAGACATGTCTGCTGGTTGCAGTTCGAAAATCCTAGAACATCATTAATGATGGCAAGCTCTATTTAACTTTGCTTCTGAGGTGGTCAAACACATTTAGTATTTATCTATTCATTCTGCTACTGGTCACTATTACTCCTGTTTACATGTACAGTTGAAGTCGGAAGTTTACATCCACTTAGGTGGATGTCATTAAAAACTAGTTTTTCAACCACTCCACACATTTCTTGTTAACAAACTATAGTTTTGGCAAGTCGGGTAGGACATCTGCTTTGTGCATGACAAGTAATTTTTCCAACAATTGTTTACAGACAGATTATTTAGTTTATAATCCACTAACACAATTCCAGTGGGTCAGAAGTTTACATACATTAAGTTGACTGTGGCTTTAAACAGCTTGGAAAATTCCAGAAAATTATGTCATGGCTTTAGAAGCTTCTGATAGGCTAATTGACGTCGTTTGAGTCAATTGAAGGTGTACCTGTGGATGTATTTCAAGGCCTACATTCAAACTTGGTGCCTCTTTGATTGACATCATGGGAAAAGCAAAATAAATCAGCCAAGACCCCAGAAAAGCAATTGTAGACCTCTACAAGTCTGGTTCATCCTTGGGAGAAATTTCCAAACGCCTGAAGGTACCACGTTTATCTGTACAAACAATAGTACGCAAGTATAAACACCATGGGACCACGCAGCCATCCTTCACCGCTCAGGAAGGAGACACGTTCTGTCTCCTAGAGATGAACGTACTTTGGTGCGAAAAGTGCAAATCAATCCCAGAACAGCAGCAAAGGACCTTGTGAAGATGCTGGAGGAAACAGGTACAAAAGTATCTATATCCACAGTAAAAGAGTCCTATATCGACATGACCTGAAAGGCCGCTCAGCAAGGAAGAAGCCACTGCTCCAAAACTGCCATAAAAAAGCCAGACTACGGTTTGCAACTGCACATGGGGACAAAGATCGTACTTTTTGGAGAAATGTCCTCTGGTCTGATTAAATAAAACTGTTTGGCCATAATGACAATCGATTAAATGTCAGGAATTGTGAAAAACTGAGTTTGAATGTATTTGGCTAAGGTGTATGTAAACTTCTGACTTCAACTATATATATTATCATTAGTATATTACAATAGTATTTAAATATATGCTACCAGTCACTTGTAAAATGCCTTCAGAAAGTATTCACGACTTTTTCCACATTTAGTTGTGTTACAGTCTGAATGGATTCAATTGCGATTTTTTGTCACTGGCCTACACACACACACACACACACACACACACACACACACACACACACACACACACACACACACACACACACACACACACACACACACACACAATAACCCATCATGTGGAATTATAATTTTAGACATCTTTACAAATTAATAAAAAATGAAAAGCTGAAGTGTCTTGCGCCAATAAGTATTTAACCCCTTTGTTACGGCAAGTCGAAAATAAGTTAGGAGTAAAAATGTGCTTAAAGTCACATTAGTTGCATGGACTCACTCTGTGTGCAATAAGTGTTGAACATGATTTTTGAATGACTACCTCATCTCTGTACCCCACACATACAATTATCTGTAAGGTCCCTCAGTCGAGCAGTGAATTTCAAACACAGATTCAACCATAATGACCAGGGAGATTTTCTAATGCCTCGCAAAGAAGGGCACCTATTGGTAGAAAAAAAGCTAACATTGAATATCTTTGAACATGGTGAAGTTATTAAACTTTGGATGGTGTATCAATACACCAAGTCACTACAAAAATACAGGCATCCTTCCTAACCCAGTTGCCGGAGAGGAAGGAAACCGCTCAGGGATTTCACAATGAGGCCAATGGTGACTTTAAAACAGATACATGGCTGTGATAGAAGAAAGCTGAGGATGGATCGACAACATTGTAGTTACTCCACAATACTAAACTAATTGACAGAGTGAAAAGAAGGAAGCCTGTACAGAATAAAAATATTCTAAAACATGCATCCTGTTTCCACAAGGCACTAAAGTAATAGGGAAAGGGGGGATACCTAGTCAGTTGTCCAACTGAATGCATTCAACTGAAAAGTGTCTTCTGCATTTAACCCAACCCCTCTGAATATAAGGTGCGGGGTGCTACCTTAATCGACATCCGCATTTTCGCCGTCCGGGGAACAGTGGGTTAACTGCCTTGCTCAGGGGCAGAACGACAGATTTTTACCTTGTCAGCTCGGGGATTCGATCCAGAAACCGTTCCTGTTACTGGCCCAACACTCTAATCACTAGGCTACCTGCTGCAAGAAATGTGTCAAAGCAATTAACTGAGTACCGTAACTTTTTTTTTTACGGAATGGAACTAAGCACAGGCAAAATCCTAGAGGAAAACCTGGTTGAGTCTGCTTTCCACCAGACACTGGGAGATTAATGCCCCTTTCAGCAGGACATTAACCTAAAACACAGCGCCACAATCTACACTGGAGTTGCTTACCAAGAAGACAGTAAATGTTCCTGAGTGGTTGAGTTACAGTTTTGACTTAAATCTACTTTAAAATCTCAGGCAAGATCTGAAAATGGTTGTCTAGCAATGATCACCAACCAATTTGACAGAGCTTGAAGAATTTATAAAGAATAAAAATGGGCAAATGTTACACAATCCAGGTGTGGAAAGTTCTTAGAGATCTACCCAGAAAGACTCACAGCTGTAATCACTGCGAAAAGTGCTCCCACAAAGTATTGACTCCTGAGTGTGAATAGTTACGTAAATTTGATATCTGTATTTCATTTTAAATACATTTGCAAAAATGTCTAAAAACACCTTTTCACTTTCTCATTATGGGGTATTGTGTGTAGATGGGTGAGACAAAATTATATTTAATCTATTTTGAATTCAGTATGAATTCTTTCTGAAGGCACTGTGTATTCATCCGCCTGTCACACACACACACACGCTTCTGCCATCCTATTTACAATTATTATTTATCCTGCTACCAGTCACTTTCTCCTAATCCCTGCCTACATGTACATACCTAACTCCAGTATCCCTGCACATTGTACATGTACCCTGTATATAGCTTCCTCTCTTATTTCTTGTGTTATTACAAAACATTTTCTTATTAGTTATTACTTTTTTTGATATTATATTGAATACTGCACTGCTGGGTAGGGCTTGCAAGTGTACATAATGAGCCCCACTGTAATGAAGGTGTGATTTAGGACTTCTAACTTCTAATTTTATAGATTGTGTGTTTGCGCTACAGACTTCTGGATTGTAACATTGGATTTGTCTATTTCTTCTGCATCCATAGTCTGTGTGATTAACGGGGGTTGAGCTAGAGCGGTATTTGTGAGACAAGGGTGGATCTCGAAGGGGACCAGGGCAGGGTTTTGTAAACAAAAATATCTGTAGAGTCCGAATGGTTTGAGCGACAAACTATTAAAAGCTATACAGTAAGTGAAAAGATGACTCCCACGAACACTCACAAGCTACACAAGAATCGTTAGAAGGTAAGGTCTCCTACATAGAAGATCATAGGAAATCCCAGGACAAAGTGTCTGTAATATAATACTGTAATACGCTTACATAGTTGCTGTCAAACTCCACAGTTGTCACTGACTAGTTGGACATTAATTTCCCAATGAGCAAACAACTTCTGTACTTAAACATGAATTTATATGAATGCTGTATCAGGTTTTTGCTTTGGCTGACCAAATTTTTATTATTGACATTTGTCAATACAACTCATGAATGCAACTGTTTACGTCAAATTGTTTTGTGTCCTGCTTGTAGCCCTGGTTGTCCTGATAACAAAAAAAAAATAGTGAGGCTGAATATAAAAGGCTGGACAGATAAATGAAAGTCATATATATGAAAAGCTGATTTTTGCTGGGGTCTTGGGACTGTGCATGTGAAAAACCAAAGCAAGCACTCTGATGTAAATTAACTCAGATCTATATTCTCAACTCTTCAGAGTTTGACATCTATAGCCTGGATTACCTGATACTTCAGAATGGCATCCTCAAAACGGTTCACCTCGTAATTCTCTGCGTTGTAGTACTTCACCTGTTGGAAAAAACGTTACAATTGTAGCCATGAAGCAACTCTGAAGTTTCAGAAATACAATATGTTTGCGGGCATCTTCATGTGCCACCATGGCAGGTAGGGATTCTGGGTCGTGTTCATTAGGCATCAAACATACAAACTGGGAGAGACTACCTGGAATTTTTACATTGAATAATGTTTTAAAACATTTTCTGTTGTGTGCCCTAAAGAACACAATCCAAGTAGAGGTTAAAGGTCAATGGGACCATTTCGGTACCGTCTCAAAGTTGAGCAGGGAGTCCACCGCCTTGGACTTTGTGTTGTTGTCCTGGGTGTTCATGTCTCGCCTGTACTTGGTCCTCCATTCCGTGATGATGATGGTAAGGGCTGAAGAGATGTATTGATGGACCATTATGAAATATTACAGACCTCGGTCGAATGCATATGCAAAATACTTTCAAATAGGTGTGATTGATTTAGCTTGGACTTGATTTAAAATGGCACCGGAGAAGAAGGCAGACGTTTTACGTGTCCCCAACCAATTGTGTTTTTTGTTTGTTTATTTGTGTTTTTTGTAACTTATTTTGTACATAATGTTGCCACTACCGTCTCTTATGACCAAAAATAACTTCTGGACATCAGGATTGCGATTACTCACCACGGGCTGACAGAATCCTTTTTTCCCTTTAACGAGTCTGACGAGCCCGAAGCGAACTATACACAGGCCCAGATCCCCGTGATATGCGTGAAGAGGAGGTGGAGAAAAAGGGGCCAAAGGGCGGGCTGCCTTTTGAGAATTCATAGGCGATCAAATAACCCCCACTTCCTTCCATTCTGCTAGCAAACGTGCAATCTTTGGAGAATACAAAAGATGACCTACGCGCAAGATTAAACTATGCTTCACAAAGTCGTGGCTGAACGATGACACTATCAACATACAGCTGGCTGGTTATACTCTGTACCGGCAGGATAGAACAGCGGCGTCTGGTAAGACAAGGGGTGGCGGACTATGTATTTCTGTAAATAACAGCTGGTGCACGATATCTAAGGAAGTCTTGAGCTATTGCTTGCCTGAGGTAGAGTATCTCATGATAAGCTGTAAACCACACTATCTACCTAGAGAGTTTTCATCTGTATTTTTCATAGATGTTTACATACCACCACAGTCAGAGGCTGGGACTAAGGCAGCATTGAATGAGCTGTATTCCGACATAAGCAAGCAAGAAAACACTCACCCAGAGGCAGCGCTCCTAGTGGCCGGGGACTTTAATGCAGAGAAACTTAAATCAGTTTTACCAAATTTCTATCAGCATGTTAAATGTGCAACCAGAGGGAAAAAAACAACTCTAGACCACCTTTACTCCACACACAAAGAGGCATACAAAGCTCTCCCTCGCCCTCCATTTGGTAAATCTGACCACAATTATATCCTCCTGATTCCTGCTTTCAAGCAGAAATTAATGCAGGAAGCACCAGTGACGAGATCAATAAAAAAGTGGTCAGATGAAGCAGATGCTAAGCTACAGGACTGTTTTGGCATTGAGGAGTACACCACATCAGTCATTGGCTTCATCAATAAGTGTATCAATGACGTCGTCCCCACAGTGTCCGTACGTACATACCCCAACCAGAAGCCATGGATTACAGGCAACATCCGCACTGAGCTAAAGGCTAGAGCTGCCACTTTCAAGGAGCGGAACTCTAACCCGGAAGCTTATAAGAAATCCCACTATGCCCTCCAAAGAACCATCAAACAGGCAAAGTGTCAATACAGGACTAAGATTGAACCGTATTACACCGGCTCTGATGCTCGTCGGATGTGGCACGGCTTGCAAACCATTACAGACTACAAAGGGAAGCACAGCCGAGAGCTGCCCAGTGACACGAGCCTACCAAAACGAGCTATACTATTTCTATGCTCACTTCGAGGCAAATGGCACTGAAACATGCATGAGAACACCAGCTGTTCCGGGAAGACTGTGATCATGCGGTAACCTGCCTAAATGACTACCGACCTGTAGCACTCACATCTGTAGCCATGAAGTGCTTTGAAAGGCTGGTCATGGCTCACAACACCATTATCCCAGAAACCCTAGACCCCCTCCAATTTGCATACCGCCCCAACAGATCATGCATCATCTCTATTGCACTCCACACTGCCCTTTCCCACCTGGACAAAAGGAACACCTATGTGAGAATGCTATTCATTGACTACAGCTCAGCATTCAAAACCATAGTGCCCTCAAAGCTCATCAATTTTATTTTACCTTTATTTAACTAGGCAACAGTGGGTTAACTGCCTTGTTCAGGGGAAGAACGACAGATTTGTACCTTGTCAGCTCTAACCACTAGGCTACCCTGCCGCTTCATCAATAAGCTAAGGACCCTGGGATTAAACACCTCCCACTGCAACTGGATCCTGGACTTCCTGACGGGCCACCCCCAAGTGGTAAGGGTAAGTAACAACACATCCGCCATGCTGATCTTCAACACAGGGGCTCCTCAGGGGTGCGTGCTCAGTCCCCTCCTGTACTACCTGTTCACTCATGACTGCACGGCCAGGCACGACTCCAACACTATTATTAAGTTTGCCGATGACACA
Source organism: Salvelinus fontinalis (assembly GCF_029448725.1). Lineage (NCBI taxonomy): Eukaryota > Metazoa > Chordata > Actinopteri > Salmoniformes > Salmonidae > Salvelinus > Salvelinus fontinalis. The sequence goes on from NC_074671.1 coordinate 42,533,897, forward strand.
ACAGTGGTAGGCCTGATCACTGACAATGACGGGACAGCCTATAGGGAGGTCAGATACCTGGCAGTGTGGTGCCAGGACAACAACCTCTCCCTCAACGTGATCAAGACAAAGGAGATGATTGTGGAATTGAGGAAAAGGAGGACTGAGCACGCCCCCATTCTCATCGACGGGGCTGCAGTGGAGCAGGTTGAGAGCTTCAAGTTCCTTGGTGTCCACATCACCAACAAACTATCATGGTCCAAGCACACCAAGACAGTCGTGAAAAGGCCACAATAAAACCTATTCCCCCTCAGGAGACTGAAAAGATTTGGCATGGGTCCTCAGATCCTCAAAAGGTTCTACAGCTGTACCATCGAGAACATCCTGACTGGTTGCATCACTGCCTGGTATGGCAACTGCTCAGCCTCCGACCGCAAGGCACTACAGAGGGTAGTGCGTACGGCCCAGTACATGACTGGGGCCGAGCTTCCTGCCATCCAGGACCTCTATACCAGGCGGCGTCAGAGGAAGGCCCTAAAAATTGTCAAAGACTCCAGCCACCCAAGTCATAGACTGTTCTCTTTGCTACCGCAAGGCAAGCGGTACCGGAGCGCCAAGTCTAGGTCCAAGAGGATTCTAAGCAGCTTCTACCCCCAAGCCATAAGACTCCTGAACACCTAATCAAATGGCTACCCAGACTATTTGCATTGTCTCTTTTACACCGCTGCTACTCTCTGTTTATCATCTATCCATAGTCACTTTAATAACTCCACCCACATGTTCATATTACCTCAACTAACCCGTGGCCCCGCACATTGACTCTGTACCGGTACCCCTCTGTATATAGTCTCGCTATTGTTATTTAACTGCTGCCCTTTAATTACTTGTTACTTTTATTTTTTGTCCGTATTTTAAATTTTTAACTGCATTGTTGGTTAGATGCTCGTAAGTAAGCATTTCACTGTTGTATTTGGCGCATGTGACCAATACATACACTTTTGGGACTATTCCATTGGTGCAGGTCAAGTCATTTGAAAGTATTTCACATAATTGACTCAGATCAGATTATTATTACCTTATAAGTATAACTGAATTGGTTCTGGAAAGGAGGCCTTGTACTCACTGAGATAGAGGAACATACAGACGAATATGATGAGTCCGAACCAGGCATTGAAGTAGGTGATGAAGTAGATGATGGAGATGACGATATCTGCGATGGTGGGGAAGATGCTGAATACAATGTAGCTGTGGAGAGAAAGAGAGGGAGGCCAGGTTTACCTCTGAATTAACACAAAGAGAGGTTAGGATGACACTAAGAAACACTACAGGGGGATCATAGTTGGGTCACATCACACTGGTTGGTAGGGATAGAAGAAATGGAATGTAGACTCAATCTTAAGCTGGAAAGGAGAACAGTTTAATCTCTCTTTATGACAATTGAGTAAACCCCCAAGGAAGCAGTCTCTAAACTTTGAGGATAAGGTAAATCATACCAAGATCAAACACGTATGTCCAGTGTTATCCCTATATCCATTTAGAAGTGGTGAGCTGCCACTACTAAAATTGTTACCGCCACTCCAAAAAATATGAGGTAAAAATATATATACCCTACCGTTCAAAAGTTTGGGGTCACTTAGAAATGTCCTTGATTTTGAAAGAAAAGCTACTTTTATGTCCATTAAAATAACATCAAATTGATCAGAAACAGTGTAGACATTGTTAATGTTGTAAATTACTAGTGTAGCTGGAAACGGCTGACTCTTAATGGAATATCTACATATAGTAGGCGTACAGAGGCCCATTATCAGCAACCATCACTCCTGTGTTCCAACGGCACGTTGTGTTAGCTAATCCAAGTTTATCATTTTAAAAGCCTAATTGATCATAGAAAACCTTTTGCAATTATTTTAGCACAGCTGAAAACTGTTGTTCTGATTAAAGAAGCAATACAACTGGCCTCCTTTAGACTAGTTGAGTATCTGGAGCATCAGCACTTGTGGGTTCGATTACAGGCTCAAAATGGCCAGAAACAAAGAAATTTCTTCTGAAACTCGGCAGCTTATTCTTGTTCTGAGAAATGAAGGCCATGCCATGCGAGAAACTGCCAAGAAACTGAAGATCTCGTACAGTGGCTTGCGAAAATATTCAAACCCCTTTGGCATTTTCCCTATTTTGTTGCTTTACAATCTGGAATTAAAATAGATTTTTGGGGCGGTTGTATCATTTGATTTATGCAACCTGCCTACCACTTTGAAGATGCAAAATATTTTTTTATTGTGAAACAAACAAGATATAAGACCAAAAAAAAACTGAAAACATGAGTGTGCATATATTATTTAAGTTTTCCATAACAAAGTGGTTGAATACTTAAAGACTCAAGACATTTCAGCTTTTTTTAAGTCAAGGGTTGTGAATACTTTCTGAAGGCACTGTACAGTATGTACACTGAACAAAAATATAAAACGCAACAATTTAAAAGATTTTACTGAGTTACAGGTCATAAGGAAAATCAGTCACTTGAAATGAATTCATTAGGCCCTAATCTATGGATTTCTCAAGACTGGGAATACAGATATGCATACCTTTAAAAATAAAAGGTAGGGGCGTGGCTCAGAAAACAACACACACTATTTATTATTAGGAGACTCACCTGAGCAGGCTGTTGATGGAGGAGGTGCCGCGGTCGATGCTGCGCAAGACGTCCCCGGTGCGCCGGCCCAGGTGCCAGCGCAGTGACAGTGAGTGTAAGTGGCCGAACAGACGCACCTGCACCACCCGGTTGGTGTACTGCTGCACGCGGATCCACAGGAAGGAGCGCAGGTTACTGACAAAGCCAGACGCACCTAGGGAGAGAGTGAGGTTCAGGAAAGAGAAGAAGAGAGAGAGGGCGGGGGGAGGGGTAAGAGTGGGTTTGGGGAGAGGAGATATATAGAGCAAGAGAGACAATTAAAATAACAGTACTCAAGGAGTCCAAGGAATGGGTGTAGCAGAGAAAGACAATATGGGAGGTGAAATCCCCCTCACCCAGGGCTCTAAATTATTTAAAATGTTTTATTGGTCTCACTGGTGTTCCCAATTTTAAAAAGTTAGGAGCGCCAAATAAAATTTAGGAGCACCAGAATATATATATTTTTTCATTGATTGATATATAGCTTATATTAGGCTTTTATGAATTATAGCTGCTTTTGAAGCACATGTTGTGCCCTGGAAACTAATATGTAACACTGTAAATACATGAGTTTATTATAAAAGCTAAAACGTTGATACAAATACCTGTCATTGAAATTACAATGTAATTTGTGGAATATTAGGTTTGTACATTGTGTAAAAGCACTATTTTCCTATTGAGAGAGAAGGGTGTAATTGCAGACCGCAATTAGGGGCGTTTTTTTAATATAGACGTTTCTTGATATCAAGTTACACCCATTGTTGCTCGCCATTGGTCCTTGGCCGTTTCTTTCACGTCGGGGACAACAGTTGTTGACAACTGTAGCATTGTAGCTAAGCCTAACCCTTTTCCTAACTTTAGTCTTCTCCCAACCTGCCACGCTAATTCACCTAACCTGCCACGTTAATTATCCTAACCTGCCACGTTAATTATCCTAACCTGCTATGTAAACAAATCATATGTGTCGAGAAACCATCCGTCGCATAACACCAGAATTGACCAATGGCAGGCACCAATGGACGTTTCCTGATATCAAGGAATGACAACATCAGGAAATGCACCGAATTGCAGTCTGCAAATACACCATATTGTTTGAGATGCATTAGATAAAACATTTCACACTGTCTCTTTAAAAAGTCAGGTTTGTTATGATGTTATGCAAGATATCTCTCATTCATTCATTGCTATATTCATTGATCTCCTGAATGAAGAAGCTATCCCTTTTCCTTTCTTTCTGTGCCCCCAAATGTCTGGATATACTGGTCAAGTTACCAGGTTGTTAGCTAGCTAGCCAATGCAGTAACATGACAGAACAAAGTGTCAACAAATGGTTCGCGAGTAGTTTTAGAACGGCCCACAACATGGTATATGAATGTAAAATGTGGTCCCAGCTATCCGCTATAGGAAGATGAAAATGTTGCGGCGGTAATACGGGTCAGATCCTTTGACCTGGTTTGGCTAGAAACAAGCCGCTTTCGCTGTAGTAATGGTGCAACAAGGACGCTAACGAATCTGCACTCGCTTGTTTCTCTAGGGCACTCTGAAACAACGGTACGGCTAAGTCTTATCATTACAATTATTATCTATCTATAAATAAAGCACAAAATAAAACGTAGTTGCACAGCAAAATATTATTTACCAAATTAGTTGCACTTTAGAGCCTTGCACTCACCTGCCCCTCCACCTTGCAGGAACTTGAGCAAGACATAGATACACACAGTGGTGGCCAAGGTCTTCCAGCTGCTTCCATCAGTCAGCTCATTCACTGTGAGAGTGAGAGAAAGAGGTTTTGAAAAGGGTTGACAGTCCCAGGTCATCTTTTCTGCAGTTTTGCTGGGCAGATTATCATATGTCAGCCGCAATGATATCACAAAATACTTCTGAGAATATGCAGCGCAGCACCAATAAAGACAACCTGCAACACAACCAATAAGGCTGTGACAGCAACAAGTAGGAATCCAGATAAAAGCTGGATCTAGGGCAGATGTTGTGAAACGAGGGATGCTCTCTCACCAATGTTCTTGTAGTAGATGGGCACGAAGACATTGATGACCCTCTCCAGACCCAGCAGGCACAGGCAGAGCACCACCAGGCCCTGTAACAGCATGCTTCCTTTGGGCCACATGTAGGGCACCAGCAGACGCACCTTCTGCCCAAAGTCCTGCCAGGTAGACTGGGATTCCTCTGTCCCATCCAACAGGGGCTGGCATACAGATAGAGATATTAGGGGTTATTGTGAACTTAATAAATACAGACATAGACAATAAACAACAAAAAAGGTTGTGGCCAGGGACTTTAATGCAGGCAAACTTAAATAGGTTTGACCTAATTTCTTCCAACATGTCACCTGTACAACCAGAATAAAAAATAAAAAACTTAGATCATCCTGATTCCGGCTTACAAGCAAAAACTAAAGCACGATGTACCAGTGACTCGCTCAATACTGAAGTGGTCAGATGAAGCAGATGCTAAGCTACAGGACTGTTTTTCTAGCAGACTGGAATATGTTCCGCGATTCATCCAATGGCATTGAGGAATATATCACCTCAGTCATCGGCTTCATCCATAAGTACATCGTTGATGTCGTCCCCACGGTGACCGTACTTACTTATCCCAACCAGAAGCCATGGAGCTGCCGTTTTCAAGGAGCGGGACACTAATCCAGACGCTTATAAGAAATCCTGATATGCCGTCAGACGAACCATCAAACAGGCAAAGCGTCAATACAGGATTAAGATAGAATCCTACTACACCGGCTCTAACGCTCATCGGATGTGGCAGGGCTTGCATACTATTACGGACCACAAAGGGAAACCCAGCCGCGAACTGCCCAATGACGCGAGCCTACCAGACAGGCTAAATGCCTTTTATGCTCACTTCGAGGCAAGCAACACTGAAGCATGCATGAGAGCACCAGCTGTTCCGTAGCCGATGTGAGCAAGACCTTTAAACAGATCAACATTCACAAGGCCATGGCGCCAGACAGATTATTAGGAAGTGTACTCAGAGGATGTGTGAACTAACTGGCAAGTGTCTTCACTGACATTTTCAACCTCTCCCTGACCGAGTCTGTAATACCTACATGTTTCAAGCAGACCACCATAGTGCCTGTGCCCAAGAACGCCAAGGTAACCTGCCAAAATGACTACCGCCCAGTAGCACTCAAATTGGTAGCCATGAAGTGTTTTGAAAGGCTGGTCATGGCTCACATCAACACCATCATCCTGGAAACCCTAGATCCATTCCAATTTGCATACAGTCCAAACAGATCCACAGATGACACAATCTCAATTGCACTCCACACTGCCCTTTCCCACCTGGACAAAAGGAACACCTATATGAGAATGCTGTTCATTGAATGCTGAGCTGTAGTCAACACCATAGTGCCCACAAAGCTCATCACTAAGCTAAGGACCCTGAGACTAAACACTTCCCTCTGCAACTGGATCCTGATGGGCCGCCCCCCCAGGTGGTAAGGGTATGCAACAGCACATCTGCCACGCTGATCCTCAACATGAGGGCCCCTCAAGGGTGCGTGCTTAGTCCCTTTCTGGACTCCTTGTTCACCCATGACTGCCTGGCCAAGCACGACTCCAACACCATCAAGTTTGATGACGACACAACGGTGGAAGGCCTGATCAATGACGAGACAGGCTTTTGGGAGGAGGTCAGAGACCTGGTGCCAGGACAACAACCTCCCTCAACGTGAGAAAGACAAAGGTGCTGAACACGCCCCCATTCACATCGACGGGGCTGTGGTGGAGCGGGTCGAGAGCTTCAAGTTTCTTGGTGTCCACATCACCAAGAAACTATCATGGTCCAAACACACCAAGACAGTCGCAAAGAATGCACGACAATGCCTATACCTCCTCAGGAGGCTGATAAGATTGGTGGGTTCCCAGATCCTCAAAAAGTTCTACAGCTACAACATTGAGAGCATCCTGACCGGTTACGTCGAGGCCTGGTATGGCAACTGCTCGGCATCCGACCGTAAGGCGCTACAGAGGGTAGTGCGTACGGCCCAGTACATCACTTGGGCCAAGCATCCTGCCATCCAGGACCTCTATACCTTTTTTTACACTGCGGCTACTCGCTGTTTATTATCTATGCAGTCACTTTACCCTTAACTACCTGTACATATTACCTCAATTACCTTGACTAACCTGTACCCCCGCACATTGACTCGGTGCTGGTACCCCCTGTATTGTTATTTTATTGTATTTTTTTTAATAGTTAATTTAGTAAATATTTTCTTAAAACTGCATTGTTGGTTAAGGGCTTGTAAGTAAGCATTTCACGGTAAAGTCTATACCTGTTGTATTCGGTGCATGTGACAAATAACATTTGATTTCATTACTAGGTTACCTGGCCAGTGCCGCCCTCCACGTCACGTTCGTCCTCGTTGATCAGGAGCATGTACGGTCTCCGTGGTAACCCCGGAGCCTTCAGGCCCAGGAAGAAAAGTGTTCCTGTGCCGATGTAGCGCATCAACCACAGAGAAAATTCCACCTGAGGTAATGAATGAAAAATGCTTAGTCATGACTGAACCTTTGAAGGGGCAATCTGCAGTTTTGGTAAAAAGCTGAGGGAATGGCCTGGAGAAATGGAACCACTCAAATACATAGACAGAGCTATGGATGCAAGGACTGACCATCCATGGTATTAACATTATAGTTTTAACCATCTTTAGAGGTTATACACTGTTTGTTTACATTTACAATGTTAGAAACATTAAAGTAAAACAAACTCATATTTTGGGTTCTGATGAGGCATTCCATAAGTTATAATCTTCAAGAATCAATGGGTATAGATCATTAGTCCAAAAATGGATGTAGTAATTACAGATTGACTCTTTAAAGGAATCTTGCACTCATATACTATATTTTAGTATGTTGTCCACTGATAATTCAATCCCAATGGGACTGTTAATACAATCCCATCACAATTGCAAATGGTGCACCTCAGCAGTCAAAATTTAAACAAAAGGGAGTGTAGTATTCCTTTAAATAAGTGCTGACTGACAAGCATAACTGCATAAAACACAGAAAAAAACATATTCAATACTCCATTCAACACATACAATTTACATTTAAATCATTTAGCAGACACTCTTATCCAGATCGATTTACAGGAGCAATTATGGTTAAGTGCATTGCTCAAGGGCACATCAGCAGATTTGTCATCAAGTCTGCTCTGTGAGGCCAAGGTTATCATTCAAAAGTAATATACTCAGGAGTTGTTGGATCATTCAGGATCGGAGGAGAGGTGAGTCAGTGGTTACAGTCAGACTGACTGTACAAAGTAAAATACTGTACATATGTCACAAAGTAAACAGTGGACCGTGTCATATTCTTTGTGGTATAACAACCCATTGGAAGAACGAAGATGGTGAAAGCTTGGTAAAAAGCTAATGAAGATGCATTCAGAATGCATCAGTTGAACACAACTCGGAGACATATTAAACAGCCATACTTCCAGACATGACTTGTACAACCTAAAGTCATGCTGAGTGGGATGACCAATGACAGCAACAGGGTGGGACTAAGAAAAGGCGTGATCTGATTGGTTACAAAATGTATATTTGGGGGCGTGGCCAATGGAGAGGGATGTAGAATGACAAGATAGGGCAATGACTCAGCACTTCTGGAGTTACTCATAGCTGACTAATGATAATGGTTCCGCCCCCTTTCACTGCTGTGCCATGGTTGGAATGTCAGTTTCTATATTAGCAGTCTTCTTGCGAGAAACTGCTTTGTAATATTTTTTTACAATCACAACAGTCATTATGAAATGGGATTTAAGAAACATAAAACCTATCACACCCTATAAGTAGACTAACCTACTTTTTAGGAAGCCAATTACTAGACTTGTGGGATGGAATGTAAAAACTCAATGTTAAGTTTAATACTAATAGCCAGTAACATTATATGACAATGTTTTAACAACATCAATGAAACTAGGGAGTGGGATGGCAGTTCATCCTCACTGTGGAATGAGCTGTGGGGTTCATTCAAAGAGGTGGAACGTTTCAAACGATGCAGACAGAAATGCAAGGAACAGATCTAACACCATTTCCAACTTAACCTGACAGTTAAACATGTTTATTCTACACAAATACATTTCTATCTGAAGGTCCTCTAACGCTACACACTCCTGAACAGACCCCAGTGCCACGTTCAGTAGGCAAGGTTGTGAAACATTCAGATATAAATACATTATACAGAATAGACGTGTCTCTTTGAGTGATATATAGAGTGAGGAGTCACGTCAGCTCTATTGGGGACATTCTATAATGTTAAACCCTCAACAATACCGCTGGTCCTCTCTCACCTGCTGCTGTGTGTTCTCCAGGCCCCACCACCAGTAGGGGCTGGCCCAGGAGACGAAGGCCAGGTTCTCTGCTGAGAATGCCACAGCCCAGAAGAGCAGCAGCACCGTGCTGTGGCCCCTTGTCCGGTCCCTCACCAGCACCCACCTCCTCTCCAGTTTTAGCAGGGCCACGGCCCAGGCCCAGCCCAGCATTGACAGGCAGCCATACAGCACCACATAGCCGGGGAGCTCCCCTCCCCCGGCAGCCCTCCACACCAGCCCCCCTAGGAACTGTAGCAGGAGGAGCAGGGAGACTCCCAGTTGGAGGCCATAGAGGCGTGAGCGTGGCACGAACTTGGGCTCCATCTCGGTGCCGTAGCGGCGGTAGCAGACGCAGTGGAAGGCGCCAAAGAAGAAGGAGAGGGTAAGCAGGACCGTGGGCACCAGGGTGAAGTAGAAGCAGGGCGAGATGCCGCCCTCCAGCCAGGCTTCGGAAATGGAAGCGCTGGCCTCACAGTAGCTTTGCACTAGCACCATGGTGGCTGGGAGCTGGGGAGACAGGGAGGGGAAAGAGAGTATTCACTATAACATACATATTATTACCACATTAAGCCTACACATAGGGCTCAATATCATAAACCTGGTCCGCATGTATGTTAAGAGATTTTAAAAAGGCAGGACAGGCAAAGGAAATCATACAGTTGATTGCATGAAATTAGTTTTCAAAAATACATTCTCTGCAGTATTTTCACCGGAACCTATTTGTATCCTATTCTAAACTGCTATTCATGATGAAATTCAACTAGTCTTCCATTCATAACTCCCCCAGCAGCAATCAAATGTGAAGTTAGTCAACACAATGAACACCTGTTCATTATTTTGCAGGACAATCATGCTATACCCTACTTAATGTGTCAGGGTCAAGAGCAGACTGAATCTCCTTGAGGTGTGTGTGTACTATTTACATTTACATTTAAGTCATTTAGCAGACGCTCTTATCCAGAGCGACTTACAAATTGGTGCATTCACCTTATGACATCCAGTGGGTCAGCCACTTTACAATAGTGCATCTAGATCTTTTAAGGGGGGGGGGGGGGGGGGGGGGGGGGGGGCAGAAGGATTGCTTTATCCTATCCTAGGTATTCCTTGAAGAGGTGGGGTTTCAGGTGTCTCCGGAAGGTGGTGATTGACTCCGCTGTCCTGGCGTCGTGAGGGAGTTTGTTCCACCATTGGGGTGCCAGAGCAGCGAACAGTTTTGACTGGGCTGAGCGGGAACTGTACTTCCTCAGTGGTAGGGAGGCGAGCAGGCCAGAGGTGGATGAAGCAGAGGTACTATGAAGCAAAACACAGCAAGCATCTCTTCCTAGTCTATAATCATTCAACAGACGTAATAGGCCTAAGAGATCCAGGCCAACCCTGCTATATTGGGCTGTGAACTTTAAGATATGGTTAGTGCTTCAGTCATGGCTCCTAAAAGCACCCCAGCCAGTCATCTGGGGTGGGCAGTGGACCAATTCTGATTCAGTCAAGGCACTTAAGACACCTGAAACACATCACATTTCATCAACTGATATTCATTCAAAATATCATAGAATTAGGTTACAGTGGTGTGCCGACATACGACTAATGTACCATGGAGTAGCTTGGTATGTAGGAACGAAGCCCTCACAAACTCTAGTTCAGAGAGGTCAGAGTGCACATTGTAATTTCAACTAATAAAATGATTAATTTGGATGTACATAAATGTTCTTAATGAAAGAATAACTGTACCTTACTATCATAACCCCCCCCCCCCCCCAAAAAAAACTATTAACCCCTATTACTCCATTGTTTATGTTTTTGTTGTCATATGATATGGAACTTTCTAAACAAATGCTTCAGGTGTTGTTGCTCTCATGTAATCATTTCTCGAGCACTACAGATATTATCATATTATCCACACCGTCCCGTGTGGCTCAGTTGGTAGATCATGGCGATTGCAACGCCAGGGTTGTGGGTTCAATTCCCACGGGGGGACCAGGGTTCAATTCCCACGGGGGGACCAGGGTTCAATTCCCACGGGGGGACCAGGATGAATATGTATGAACTTTCCAACTTGTAAGTCGCTCTGGATAAGAGCGTCTGCTAAATGACTTAAATGTAAATGGGAATCATGATGCATTTGTCCCAGTGCCATTGTTTTTCTTGGTGGCCCGCTCTTTGACAGACAGAGCATATTTAGACAATGTGACAACAACGACAGAGCTTCAGAATAACCTTAGCAGTAGAGTTTTTCTCTAGCTATCATTTGTGAGACTGGCCTAGTTAAATAAAAAATAAAATAAATACATTTGTGGCGTTATCTGTTTGACCTATCAAGCTAGCTAGCTACATTAGCTAGCTTAGATCTGTTGCTGTTATAACAACACTCACCTTCTCAAGACAAGCTGGTGCTGGAAAGCGATTTAGTGAATTGAAGCTCCAAACAAATAACCCGTTTTACGGGAAGAGATATTAAAAGTCAAAAACAACAATAATTGTAATCTTGTTGTATCCACTTGTAAATTGTCCTTATTCTTCTTGCAGCATGCATGGAGCAAAGTATTCCATGACTCGGCAATCGACACTTTCTTACAAAACACTACTGTCTGAACCGGGTCTTAGCGCCCACTGCACAACAAGCATGTTCAAATATAATGTTACGCAATCTCATATATGGCCAGTAGATGACAGTACATACAAAGACATCATAACTCACATCAAAATGCCATCTGAACGCTGGGTCACATCATAGCTTACAGAGAAGAATAGGCTGACAGTATATCAATATCTTAGCTACAGAAGATTAAAGTGGATAAGAAAATACATTTGTTCGTTCCTATCAAAATGAGGAGTAGCAATTTAAATGCATTACAAATCAAATCAAATTGTATTTGTCATATGCTTTGTAAACAACAGGTGCAGACAAACAGTGAAATATTTCATTACGGCCCCTGCCAACAATTAATTGAGAAATAAATAGAGAAATAATAGAAAAGTAATAACAAGTAATAATAAATAGACAATGAGTGGTGATAATTTGGCTATATGCACAGGGTACTAGTACCAAGTTGATGTGCAGGTGTACGAGTTATTTGAGATATACATATATAACTAGAAATAAAGTGATTTCTAAGTCAACAGGATGGACAATAAACAATAGCAGCAGCATATGTGATGAGACAAAAAAGTTAGTGCAAAAAGGGTCCATGCTGATCGTCCGCATGGCTATTTGGTTAACTATTTGACTAACTCTTTAGCAGTCTTATGGCTTGGGGGTAGGGTCCAGGGTCTTGTTGGTTCTAGACTTGGCACATCAGTACCGCTTACGAAATTTTCAGGGCCTTCCTCTGACACAGCCTGGTACAGAGGACATGGATGGGCCGTATTCACTACCCTCTGTAGCGCCTTGCGGTTGCCATCACAGCGGTGATGCAGCCATTCAAGATGCTCTCAATGGTGCAGCTGTAGAACTTTTTGAGGATCTGAAGGCCCATGCCAAATATTTTCAGCCTCCCGAGGGGGAAGAGGCGTCGTCGTGCCTTCTTCACGACTGTGTTGGTGTGTATGGACCATAATAGATCCTTAGTGATGTGGACACCGAGGAACTTTAAGCTCTCGACCCACTCCACTACAGCCCCTTCGATGTGAATGGGGCGTCATCGGCCCTCCGTGTCCTGTAGTCCACGATCAGCTCCTTTGTCTTGCTGATGTTGAGGAGGTTGTTGTCCTGGCACCACACTGCCAGGTTTCTGACTTCCTCCTTATAAGCGGTCATCAGGCCTGCCGCTGTCGTGTCATCAGCACTCTTAATGATGGTGTTGGAGTCATGCGCAGCCACGCAGACGTGGGTGAACGGGGAGTACAGGAAGAGACTAAACCACAACCCTAAGGGGCACCAGTGTTGAGGTTCTGCATAGTGGATGTGTTGTTGCCTACCCTCACCACCTGGGGGCAGCCCATCAGGAAGTCCAGGATCTAGTTGCAGAAGGCTGTGTTCAGTCCCAGGGTCCTTACCTTAGTGAAGAGCTTGGATGGCACTGTGGTATTGACCGCTGAGCTGTGAATGAACAGAATTCTCACATAGGTGTTCCTCTTGTGCAGGTGAGAGAGGGCAGTGTGGAGTGTAATAGAGATAGCATCATGTGTGGATCTGTTTGGGCGGTATGCGAATTGGAGTGGGGTCCATAGTATCTAGGATGGTGGTGTTGATGTGAGCCCTGACCAGCCTTTCAAAGCCTTTTTATGAATACAGATGTGAGTACTAGTTACGGTGCTGTGAAAAGTATTTGCCCACTTTCAAATTTTTTCTACCTTCACATATTTTTGATATTGAATGTTGTCAGATCTTCAACCAAAACCTAGTATTAGATAAAGGGAACCTGAGTGAACAAATAACACAGCAATTACATACATATTTCATAAACAAAGTTATGCAACACCCGATGCCCTTGTGTGAAAAAAGTAATTGGCCCTTTACACTCAGTAATTGGTTGTGCCACCTTTAGCTGCAAGGACTCAAAACAAACACTTCCTGTAGTTGTTGATCAGTCGCTCACATTTCAGTGGAGGAATTTTAGCCCACTCTTTCATGCAGAAATACTTTAACTCATCGACATTTTGGGGTTTTTAAGCATGAACTGCTCGTTTCAAGTCCTGCCACAACATCTCAATTGGGATTATGTCTGGACTTTGACTAGGCCGTTCCAAAACTTCAAATGTGTTACTTTTTAGCTATTTCCATATAGACTTGATTGTGTGTTTGGATCATCGTCTTTTTATTTTTTTATTTTTTTTTAAATAATTATTTATTACAAAAAACACAAGGAAGGGGTGACATTAAAGTATTAGAACATGAAGGACAAACAATACAGCATCAAGACACTATCAAACATGTATCAGTCTTTCCGCAACAGAGCCATCCTTATGTGTGAAGGTGCGTGTGCATGATAGTGATATAAAATATATGTCATAGTTTCCTTTGTCATGATCACAATCTTGTGAAACCTGAACCCTCCAAGATCCCCCCACAGTTCCCCAATAGCTGTCCCTCAACCATTCGAGACCCCTCCCACAGTCCCTCCCGGAATAAAAAAAATAAAAAATGGAATTATTCCATTCCCCACCCCCAAGAACCCCCCAATGCACCAACAACCAAGAGAATGAACTAAAGACTTTTATTGTTTTATTTTGACTTTTTTTCCCTTTATCTTTTGACCATCATTCTCCTTCTCACACAACAACTCCATTACAACTTGTCTCCAATTCCACATACCAACCCTCAGCTTCCCTCAGCCCATCCCATCTATCTCTGCTGGCCACCCACTTCGTGTTTCTACGCAACACATATCTTTGAACTATGCTATGATGTTTAACGTACAATTTCAATCTATCTAATCGAATAGAATCTACAGATTGCGTGTTGAATATAAATACTTTTACTAAGAGTATTAGTATATTAGTAATTGACTGACCCTGTCTCTCCAGATCTCCTAACAGTGCTATTTCTAGGGTCAATTTTAGATCAATGCTATGCATTTTCAACCCGTCCTGAACCTGAGACCAGAAACAGGCTACCTGAGGGCAATACCAAAATAAATGGTCTATTGATTCTGTATCCTCACAACAAAATCTGCAGAGCTTCGATGATTTTATGCCCCAAACATTCAACATTTTAGCTGAAAAGCACAAAGTCTTGAATCTTGCGTTGTTTTATATATCAACTCATACTCATACTCATACTCGTACCATGGAATCGGTACATCAAAAATCTCTTCCTAACTATTTTGCAATCTGTATGGCACAGTTGTCAACATCCTGGTCCTCAAATGAAACTGGTATACTTTCCTATTTATGCTATTTTTATTCCTCCGCCAGATTTGATCCTTTATGTTGGGCCGGCAGACCAATTCCCTACCTCCTCCCGCTGCCACCCGCCTCCTCCATTTTTGGGGTAATGCTGTAATCAATTGGTTGTACTCTTGGATTGAGCAGACCTTCCCGTACAGTTCTGATAACTCCATGAAGGACATAACTCTACCATTACAATTTTATTAACCAGCACATTTGAGTTCAGCCATAATATTTGTTGTAATGTTTGTTCTATCTTTTCAGGGGGATGAAATTGAAATTGTAGCCAGCTCTGCAATGCTTGTTTAAAAAAGACAGATACTTTGAAAAAAGTATCATTTTCGATTAATCGAAAATGAGACATGGCAATCTGCATAAAAGCAAAAAGTAAATTTTTAAACAATGGATGAGCTTTTCTTCATAATCTACTTGAGAACCATTTAGGGTTCAAATAAAACTTTGGAATGAGTGAAGCTTTTAGAGAGAGGTTTAGTGTGTTTATATTTAATAATCTCAACCCACCCAATTCATATTCATTATATAGATAGGTTCATTTTATTTTGTCTGGTTTAGCATCCCAGATAAAGTGAAATATTTTTTGCTCATATGATTTGAAAAACGAATCATCAGGAGTAGGCAGCGCCATAATAATTAAGTGAGTAAACTGGGATATTACCTGTCCATTGCAGGATCTTGTCTATTTTTACAAGTTTTCTATTGAAATTCATTGTGGAGAGCTTATTTATATATTTTATGACAGGAATACCGAGTATGTCTACTTCACCATCAGCCCATTTTATAGGTAAGCTGCAAGGTAATGTAAAAGTTGTATTTTGTAAGGATCCAATACGTAATATTGTACACTTATCATAATTAGGTTTTAGTCCAGAGAGTACAGAAAAGTTATCGAGATCTTTAATGAGACATTGCAGGGATCTAGCTTGCGGACTTAACATAAAACTTGAGTCATCGGCATACATGGACACCTTTGTTTTTAAGCCTTGGATTTCTAATCCTCTAATGTTGTTATTGGATCTGATTTTAATAGCTATCATTTCGATGGCCATAATGAATAGATATGGTGACAGCGGACACCCTTGTTTAACTCCTCTTGACAATTCAAAACTCTCTGAGAAGTAGCTGTTATTTACTATTTTACACATGGGGTTGCTATACATTATTTTTACACATTTTATAAGAGAAATTTAAAAAATCCAGGCATTTATAAATAAAATCCAGTCTTACTTTATCAAATGCCTTTTCAAAATCAGCTATAAATACCATTCCTGGCTTCTTATATATTTCATGATGTTCTATTTTTTCTAGTAGTTGTCGTATATTATCTCCAATGTATTGTCCATGTAAAAAACCTGTCTGATCAGGATGAACAGTACCTGGTAAAACCCTTTTAATTCTGAGTGCTATGCATTTTGCTAGTATTTCTGCATCACAACATTGAAGTGTAAGGGGCCTCCAGTTTTTTAGATAGACCGGGTCTTTATATTTGCCATCTGGGTCTTGTTTTAATAATAGAGAAATCAGACCTTCCTGCTGAGTACCTGACAGACTACCATTTGTATAGGAGTATCTGCCTAAAATAATTAGCGTCCTCTTTTAAAATATCATTCGGAGAATCATAGACGACTCTGTTTTCACTAATTAATTTCCGCAAATTCTTTTTGTTAGCGTTCCTGTATTGGAGATCCAGGAAGAATTTTGTGCATTTTTCTCCATATTCCATCCAGTTTGCTTTATTTTTGTAATAGATTACATTAGATCGTCCTTGAATAAGTTCCTCGAGTTCTTTTTGTTTTTCCTCTAACTTATTTTGTATCTCTGTAGTATCGTTTTTTTTGCTATCTACCTGTACTATTAGTTCATGGATTTCCCTTGTTCGTCTTGTTTCTTTAGCCAGAAACGGCTTTTTTATTATTGATGAATATTGAATTGAATGACCCCTGAAGGTACATTTAAAGGTATCCCAAACAATAAGGGGATTTGCTGAACCTATATTATACTGAAAAAATTCAGTTCTAAATTATTTTGTCTTAGTTAAAAATAAGTTGTCCTCCAGTAAACTTAGATTAAATTTCCAATCTCCCCGTCCACGTGGAATATCTATAAGAGTTATGTGAATGCCAATTAGATGATGATCGGATCGCATTCTGTCTCCTATTAAAACATTTTTAACCTTTGATGCAAGAGAGAAAGAGACAAGAAAGTAGTCAAGACGACTTGCTTGATTAAGTCTCCTCCATGTATATCTCACTAGGTCGGGGTTTTTTAGTCTCCAAATATCCACTATTTCTAATGTGTCCATAATATTTGTGATTTTCTTAAGGTCACGATGATGATAGTTTGTAGAGTAATTACCTTTACGGTCCATTGAGGTACTTAACACTGTGTTATAGTCTCTTACCATAATGATAAATCATTTGTTGCCTGTAAATTCAATAAATTGGTAGAAATGTTTTCGAAGAAGTGTGGATCATCCTGATTTGGACCATATAGATTAATGAGCCAAATCTCTTTTTCGTCCACTTTCATATTCAAAAGGATCCACCTTCCTTGCGAATCATTCCTGATTATTTGCACTTTCAGATCAACATTTTTGTTAATTAATATCATCACACCCTTTGAGTTCCTTTGTCCATGACAGAAAATTACTTCACCACCCCATTCCTTTTTCCACCTAACTTCATCTAAGGATGTAGTGTGTTTCCTGTAAACAGTATATATGTTATATTCCTTTACTTTTAGCCAAGTAAAGACTGATGTTCTTTTTTTATAATCTGCCAAACCGTTACAATTATAACTAGCTATACTTATTTCACCCCTTACCATAACTAGACACTATTCTCAGGCTAAATTGACCATAATTAGTGCTTGTAAAGTTACTGCCATCAGAGGTATTATGAAGTTCAAAACTAGAGCTTTCAAATGTCTGATATTTAGAATTTAAAAAATAGGTTCTAGCAATATTTGTTTTATTCCCTTGCCTGTTTGCCTGTGAGCCAATGCCACAGATGTTAGAAAATGTAGACAAATTATGTGTAACAAATCTGAGTAGATTGATGTGTATGATATTGGATATGATATGATGAGAGTGTGTATGATGTCTGTATAAGAGTAAGACTATAATGTGTGATGTCCAAATAAATAACTCTGCCAATTTGCATGTTTGAGTGTCTATGTGTGTAACATGTAGTGCGTGTAGCCTTAATATTCACAATTGTAATCCATATCGTATCACCATCATAAGTGCATCATAATTACCTTTAACATAATTGAAAAATACATCCCAGCATTTCCATAGCAATTGACGTTTCACATGATCATGAAAGAGACCTTGCATTACTCTAGAGACGGCTTCACTACAGTACAAATGTATTCCGTACAATATGTTATTATTCCCCAATGCCCCTATTCTGATGTCTTCCCCTTGCTTGTTGTAAACATATATAAACTTGTAGACAAATACATAAAAAAAGATAGACAAACAATAAACACATTTATTTATAGAACAGTTGTCAACAATAGAGAGAGAGGGAGAGAAGAGAAGAGAAAAGAGAGAAAGAGAGAGTGAGAGAATAGAGCGAGATCAGGTGTGTGTGTGTATGTATAAGTCTGTATGTGTAAGCAAGCATGTAGTTGAGTACGTGTGTGTTCATATCCACTTCATAATGTTCAGATATTTGAAACAGTTCCCATAGCTTCTTTTTTTTCGTAACCTGAAGTCCCTGTAGAATTTAGTACAGCCACAGTGTTATGGAGCTGTCTCGGAATAGCTGTCCATCTATAAAGAGTTTGTCCACAATGAGAAAGGCACGCCTACCATCCATCCTTTGTTGTCTGTGTACCGGATACAGTTTCTTAAGACGTTCGTTTATCTCCTTTGGAAATTGGTCATTGAGACCGAATTTGGTCCCTTTAAGCTCCCTTCCTCTGCTTTTGATCAGCTCCTTTTGTTGGTAGTGTTCAAATTTTGCGATGATCGGTTCGGGGACCCTTGGTCTTGTCGCTCCAAGTCTGTGTACTCGGTGGAAAGACACCTTGTTTACAGTCTCTATAGGAAGTTTCAATGCGGATTTCATGAATTCTCTGATCGCGCCCTCTAGATTATTGGAATATCAGAAATATCTGAAAAAAATAGATTTTCACGCATGCTACGACTTTGTATGTCTAGTAGCGTCTCCTTCATCACCCTGTTTTCCCTGAGTAGACAATCCATGTTGGAATCGTGTATTTTTACCTTGGCTGTGAGTGTCTTGTTTTCTCTTTGGAGCTTGAGAATTTAACTCTGGCTGAACTCCAAACTCCCCCCCAGCCCTGCTACCTCCTCACACAACTTTTCCAGTGTTGCATGGATTCCAGCCAGAGCACTAGCCTCTACCTCAATGGTAAGTAAATCGTCCGTGTCTGTAGATGAATCTGTTTTTTTTTTTTTTGTCGGGTTAAAGTTATTTTGTGAGGTGGTCAGATCTTTCCAAGAAGGAGTATGTTGTTCCTCCATAGCGTAAAGCTGTTGGTACTCGTCGATTTCCCTCAGGATCGGCTTGGTATCCAGATTGGCTCTTTACTGCAACCAGTTGTTTTGCGAAAAAATAATAATGAGTCTTTCCCACGACGACAGGTGTCTGTAGTACAGCCAGCTAGCACTCGCGGAATCCACGCAAAAAAAAGGAACACAAACTTGCAGTCCCAGCCATAAAGGCTAACCGCGTTGTGGAATAACAAAACATTAGTTCAGATTAAAATCGATTTAATGAAAAGTTTGAATGTAAACAACAAACCGAGTGTAGACAGTACAGTGTCCTGTTGCGCGCTCTGATGACGTCGCTCTTTCGTAACATAACGTAGCGTTCTTGACTAGGATCTAAAAAGCCAAACTACATCAGCACTCCAACTGAGAATGTGAATGAAGCTCATTTAAACAAACCTGATGGACTACTTCCATGTATAAAAAATAATCTTGAAAAGGTAGTGCAATGGGATAATGTGTCACGCCTTGATCTGTTTCACCTGTTCCTGTGATTGTCTCCACCCTCTATTCTCAAGACCAACTCCAGGTATCGTCGACAAGCGGACCGTCGCCGAATCCCAGCTCCCCGCTACCGCATTGGGCAGAGGGTATGGCTTTCCACTCGGGATCTGCCCCTTCGGGTAGAGTCCCGCAAGCTGTCTCCCCGGTTCATTGGTCTTTTTCCCATCTCCAGAGTCCTGAGTTCCACTGCTGTCCGTCTTGTGTTACCCCTACCCTCCGTATTCACCCTACCTTCCATGTGTCTAGGATTAAGCCTGTGTCTTACTGTCCTTTGTCTTCTGTCTCCAGGCCCATCCCTCCCCCCGGGTCGTCGGTGGCCAGCCAGCGTATACAGTGAGACGCCTCCTGAAGGTTTGACCACGGGGCAGGGGTTTCCAATACCTGTCATGCGCTGATCTGTTTCACCTGTTCCGGTGATTGTCTCCACCCTCTCCAGGTGTCGCTTATTTTCCCCAGTGTATTTATCCATGTGTTTCCTGTCTCTCTGTGCCAGTTCGTCTGGTATGTTTCTCCGTACTCCTTTTGCTATTCTCTTTTTGATAGTCCGGTTTCCGGTTTTGACCCCTGCCTGACTCTGGACTACTTTCCCGCCCGCCTGATCATCCTGCCTGCCCTGACATTGATTCTGCCTGCCCTTCGGTACCTTTTGGACTCTGAACTGGTTTTGACCCTTTTGCCTGTCCACGACCATTCTCTTGCCTTACCCTATTGGATTAATAAATATTGCAAGACACCAACCTTCTGCCTCCTGTGTCTGCATTTGGGTCTTGCCTTGTACAAATATAGAATGTCTTAGTGTGGTGTGTGAAGAAACCATTTGTGTGCGGTACAAATCCCATTACTGTGAATTAGGTAGTTTGTTTGTCTTTAATAACCTTATAGTTTGGGTTATGATGATAGGGTAAGAAAGTTGTATTAAGCTTATGAGGCATTATATTCAATTAGCTGGGTATATATCATTCATTGAAATGACGAATCAAATGAAGTGCAGGACATCTTCTAGATTGTGGCTGTAGCAAAATTCCTTAAATTAAACTTAACATAGAACTATTAACAAAATCCTTGAACGCAATTTTACAAAGAAGTAACACATTATTAAGGTAAAGCAACATTTTTGTGGAGCTATTTTGAATGAGTGGACCTATCAAAACTCAATGCTTAATGTCTAAAAAAAAACTAACGGTGTACATTCATATGTGCAAACTCCTAAGACAAAGTCACTGTACAGGTTATTTAGGAAATACTTAAAAGGATTATTATATATTTTTTTTGCGCTAAGGTATAGCTGCCCTACACAATTACATTAGTTTTGTTACATGCACAAAAATACTGGCCAGAAGCTACTAAAAGTAACAATTTTAAAAAAGAAGCAGAATGTGCACTTTAAACCTATCTGGATCAATAGAGCAAGTGAAAAAACAGATACAATGTTAAAGTCCTCTCTTTATTCTTCACTTTCTTTTCTCTTCACCATCCTCTCTCTCTTCCCTTTATTCACTCTCCTCTTCCACTCTGCTGTTCTGCTGCTCAGCGTCTTGGCTGCAGACTTCGTGATCTTCAGGGGAAGCCTGGTAACTTCTCCTGGTGCCCATGGAAGCCTGGTCTCTTCTCCTGGTCTTAAGGTTCACAGTGATCACAGCAAAGTCCATCCCCATAGCACAGCCCAGCAGTAAAGAGTCCACAGCATAGAATGTGGAGTCGATGCCAAACGGGTCTCTCTAACCTTCAATGAAGAAGGTTGTAGTTATTGATAAACAGACCATGTTCTTCTGGTCAGAGATGAGAGCACACCAGTATCCGACTGTCCTCTGGTGAGAAGTTAGAGAGGACCAGAGAGACCTAAGGGCGAAATACATTCATTCTGCCCTCCAAAACTTCAGGGAATTGTTTATACTTATCCATACATCTTGTGTCCAGAATAACATTGCCCACCTTTGTAGTCTTCCTCTACCACTCCACCCGGTCATACTGTGGGACATCAGCTGCATGTGAGGGCAACCTCCCCTCCCTCTGAGAAGAACTCTTTGAGGGGCTCAGACTTAGGGTACACCATTAGACAATATGATACGATGACTCTTGATGGCGGCTTCTTCTGGCAATCATAAAACCCCGAGATGTTGAGCATAGGTGATGGGATGACTAGGGAGTAATCTCCTTACAATCTTTCATTCACGACGTACGATGTCTGCTTCCCTTGATGACTGAGGATTCTCCCCCACCATGTCTTTGTCCCATTGGGGTCAGGGCTGAAACGGGGAAGCACAGCCTTCTTTCCAACATAATGGTGACTTAACACTGCCTTATACAGTAGATCGTGAAGATGGTCTGACTGTAAACACAACGCTGTCTCTCCACTACCAGGCATTAAATGTGAAGTTGGTCATATGGAGAGAGGATCCGTTGTCAGGCAGCAGCACCCGGCCCCTTACTTCCTCCATGAAGGGCTTTGCGGATTTGTTCATGTCCCAAATGTGCTTGCGGAACCATCTGACTGTAAAGTTACCATCCCTCCAAGAATCCCCACACTGCAGGTCCAATTTCACTCCCAAATGAGCATACATACGTATAAACTGATTATACAGCTTCAGTACTGCAGACACTGAGGTTGATGCTTTTCTGGAGTTTCACCTTGCCAGCTGTCAAGCACTCCGCCCTATATAGTCCAGTGTCTGACAGCGATGTTCTGGATCAGGACAGTTGAAATGTTATGAATCAATTTCAGTCGATCCCTTAATTCGGCATTCGGTGTAGAATTTTCAGGTGAAGCGTTAGAAGAGTTCCACAAAAGCAGGCTCTATTCAGCTTCGGATTTAAAGATCAAACAGTTGTAAAAAGCAAGATTGTTGTAAGAAGCATCATTTTCTCCTTCTGCTTTAATCTAATAGGTTTCTTAGACATCATGGACGTTTCCCATCAGAACAGCCAGTCGAATGTTCAGCTTTGTGACAGAAGCCATTGTACACATTCTGCCTCTGCTGATGTGCTGTGACAAACCACTAGCTTTATGTCTGCTTTTGCTCAGTTATCGTATGAGAGGAGAGTACAGAGTGCAGTGGAAAGGCCACGGATAGGTTCAAAGATCAGAGATTGAAAATGCTGATGTGAACTTTCCTGCTCCAGTAGCACGTTTCATTTACATATCTTAAACAGCCAGTAGCACTTTTCATATCTGCTTTTGGGCCGTTTCTCGAACAGAGTACGTTTTGTGTTCCTTTTGTTATTTAAATTTAAATCATTTCTCCGAAATGCTGAGTGCTTGTGATGAGAGAGCAGAGTGCAGTGGTAAAGGTCACTGATTAAAACATAACAGATTGAAAATACTGATGTGAACCATGATTGCATCATGGGCCTGTTTCTTGCTTCTTGGCAACAGAAGGTTTCCACATACATTTTTTGATGTTCTAATGTGAAAATGCTCTTTCTTACTTCTAACCTGACTAGGTGCTTCTTTATCCCCTCCATCCCTGTCACAGAGACATCATTGTACCAATATGTGTTTCTGTGCATTCACATTACCTAAGAGCATTATTTAGCAGATGCTCTCATCCAGACCAATTTACTATAAGTGGGTGTGCAGGCTTAGGTTCTTGCCCATCACTAACACACCTGATTCAGGTATTGTACTGAGCAAAGTCTTCTCTGGACCATAAAACAAAACCAGGTGTGTTACTGTAGGTCTGGACCTAAAGCCTGCACACCCAGTAGCCCAGGAGTGAAGTTATACAATTTTATAGAATAATTGTAATCATTTACAATAGAGAAAAATAACCTTATATTTTGGGTTATGATAGGATAAGACAGATGTAATAAACTCATGAGGCATTTAGTAGTAGTTATATTCTCCAAGAATCAATGGGTACTTTTGCAGAGCAGTGGGTCAGGTCCATAAGGTGTCAACAATTTACTGTTAGTGGTGTTGAGGATTGGAAAATAAGTAAATTCAATGTGGCACAAGAACAACACATGATATTACATTTATTGGCAGTTTTATGCTTTTTAAGAAGATACCTGCAATTAGATATTTCTGATGTGTAAGTATGCTTTATATTCTACAGAATGCAGCAGAATGCACCTAATCCTGGAGAGGATATCGGAGTATATCGACTTTTTCATGATGAGGGCCACACTTTAAGCCCTATAGCCTATCACCAGTATCCTGCTTTCAATTCAGCTAAGGGACAAAGGAGACCAGAGATGAAATGAAAAGGCAGCTGTCACATCTGAGCTGCTTAAAAAGAAGGGGAATAAAAGAACCTTTAAAAAAACTTATGTCCATCGCCGTGCAGCATACGCACATAAGTAGGAATCGAAAAGGGAAATCTTATCATTTGGCCCGCTCACAAAAGGTCTAGAGAGTGGCTTATCTGCTTCATCTCTCCAGTCTTTTGTGCGAGTGGAAATGGGCCCTCTGTCAATCAGCTGCCTCTCACATGTCTCCTTTGTCCCCAATGAATTCGATGGCTGCCATGGGCTGTCTGTCACAATGTGCGTCCCAAATGTCAACCTATGGGCTCTGGTCAAAAGTAGTGCACTACATAGAGAAAAAGGTGCTATTTGGGACAAACACTCATAGTGCTCGTATCTCCTGTTCATTGTGGGGCCTGGCTCAACCTCACTGTGCAGCACAGCAGGACCGTAAGGCTTCTTTTAGGTCCATATTTTATTTATTTCATTCTTCTCCCTTTTCTTTTCCCCTCTCCATGTTGTTGCTTTCCGTCTGAACTGAAGTGGGTTGACTGACTGACAGTTTGATGGGCAGAGTGAGAGAAGGATAGGGGGTGTATCAATCGAAAGCTTTGGCACAGCGGTAAAATGGTAGGCCTGTATTCTTGCACTTTGGAGCATGGAGAAATGTTACATTCAGATCTCAACAGAGACCAAAGTGATACCAGTTTATAAACCCATTCAACTTTGTGGTATATCTTTCTTTGGATGGGAGGGTTGTTTTGTTTTCAGATCATGTCCTCAGTTGAATCAGTTGAGATTGTGATATTAACCCCTTTGGTTGTTCTCATTGTACACAGTTTGCGTAGATGTTCCGTCCCAAAAATGGCGACGTCAAATTTCAGAATCTCAGAAAGAGCAGGACATCATGTTTAGCACCACCAATGCCACAGGCTTTTATAAATCTACCCAGAAAATATGGAAAAATCATTTTCTACTTCTATCTTTGAATAAATACAGTAGGAGAGCACTCCAAATGTCTTTCTTAATATTCACTAGAACTCATCCGAAGAGACAAGCCAGTCTGCCAGTATCAACTCTCTGTAAGATCATAATAAACATCACTGCCTTGACAAACCAACTTTGATAATGTCGGGTTTCCACTGTGAGGGTAATCTACTATCTTGTTTTAAACACAATATCCTGTCTAAAATTCTTAAAGTTTTTGTTAATATTTTTATTGGACAGGAGAGAAAGGGAATAATAGGAATAGAGTGTTTCATAGGAAGTGGGTCGTAACGTGAATCGTAGACACTGGTACATGAGTGGTGTAGGTATGGCACTTACCACTATACCACATCCTTTAGGTATTCAATACACTTTACACCCAGGTGAAATGGTTCAGAAGGACACGTCGTTGGTCCCTGTAAGCACTGTCCTCTTAATGAGGAGTGTGAGAGGTAGGGAAAGGAGGAGAGAGGAGAGGAAGAAAGAGGAGGGGTGAAAAGAGGAGATGGGAGGGGAGGAGAAGAGGAAAGGATGGGGTGAAGAGTGGAGAAGAGGAAGGGAAAGGAGAAGAGGGAAGTGGGAGAAGATCTCTCTCAGTCAGTCAGGCTGTCGCTGACAAACACAGACACTTTCTGCAAACACTAAACCTTTACCACACTTCTTGTAAATAAGAATTTGTTCATAGCTGACTTGCTTAGTTAAATAAAGGTTTAGTACATTCTCAAGAGAGAGTAAGAGAGGGGGAGAGGAAGAGAGAGATAGAAGGGGGAGTTGGAGAGAGAGACTCACATAGACAAAGAGCCAGAAAGGGAGATATGAAGAGAGAGAAGAAGGGAAGAGTGAGAGATAGTGCCACAGTTAAGAGAAGCTTAATGAACACGTCAGTGAGCGTGGCTGTGAGAGAGACAAGAAATAGAGGTAGCTTGAACGAGCGATGCATTAACTCCACTGTATATGAGTGGGTGGGTAGCACAGTAAGGTAGTATGCCATGGACTTCTTCTTGACAAGCAGCAGCTTTCGTACATCTTCACTCATTTGAGTACCATGTCTACCATGCAACAGTGCGTTTTGGTCACCAGGGGCAGTCTCGTATCATAGCTAGAGTGACTCCGAGGCTTTCTGTAACCAAAGGTCTGAAAGCACTGGCAGCTGGCAAGGGAAAGAATAAATTTGCAGGACTCCTCTGTCAGAATGACAACCTTTCTGTCTGACTGCCATTGACCTGCTATGGGCCTATAGTTTTGGTGAAATATTGAAAAACAATCACTCTTATGACAAGCAGCAGTGGTAACTATACTGTTTTGTTGACTGTCATCTTGGGTGTTGTCATACGACATTGTATTCAAAACATTTATGTTCCATTAGTTACAGTGTAGGAGTATCACAGATTTTCTGCCAACAGAATACAGTGTCTTCAGAAAGTATTCTGAACCCCTTACATTTGTCCACATTTTGTTGTGTTACAGCCTGAATTAAAAACTGATTAAATTGAGATTTGTCACTGGCTGGACAAATTGCTGGAAAGGAAAGAAACCGCTCACCATGAGGCCAATCGTGACTTTAAGTAAAACAGTCACAAAATGTAATGGCTGGGATGGGAGAACTGAGGATGGATAAACAACTTTCTAGTTACTCCATAATAATAACCTAACTGACAGAATGAAAAGAAGGAAGCCTATACCGAATAAAAAATATTCTACAAGATGCATCATGTTGGCAACAAAGCACTAAAGTAATACTGCAAGAAATGTGGCACAGCAATTCACTTTTTTCCCTGAATACAAATTGTTATGTTTGGGGCAAATCCAGTACAACACATTAGGAAGTACCAATATCCATATTTTCAAGCATACTGGTGGCTATATCATGTTATGGGTATGCTTGTAATCGTTAAGGACTGGGGAGTTTTTCAGGATAAAAAAAGAAACTGAATGGAGCTAAACACAGGCAAAATCCTAGAGGAAAACCTGGTTCAGTTTGCTTTCCACCAGACAGTGGGAGATGAATTCACCTTTCAGCAGGACAATAACCTAAAATACAAGGCTAAATCTCCACTGGAGATGCTTACCAAGAAGTCAGTGAATGTTCCTGAGTGGCTGAGTTACAGCTTTGGCTTACATCTGCTTGAAAACCTTCAGTTGAAGTCGGAAGTTTACATACACCTTAGCCAAATACATTCAAACTCAGTTTTTCACAATTCCTGACATTTAATTCTAGAAAAAATTCCCTGTTTTAGGTCAGTTAGGATCACCACTTTATTTTAAGAATATGAAATGTCAGAATAATAGTAGAGAATAGGATTTATTTCAGTTTTTATTTCTTTCATCACATTCCCATTGGGTCAGAAGTTTACATACACTCAATTAGTATTTGGTAGCATTGCCTTTATATAGCCTTACTTGGGTAAAACGTTTTGGGTAGCCTTCCACAAGCTTCCCACAATAGGTTGGGTGAATTTTGGCCCATTCCTCCTGACAGAGCTGGTGTAACTGAGTCAGGCCTCCTTGCTCGCACACATTTTTTTCAGTTCTGCCCACACATTTTCTATAGGATTGAGGTCAGGGCTTTGTGATGGCCACTCCAATACCTTGTTGTCCTTAAGTCATTTTGCCACAACTTTGGAAGTATGCTTGGGGTCATTGTCCATTTGGAAAGACCCATTTGCGAACAAGCTTTAACTTCCTGACTGATGTCTTGAGATGTTGCTTCAATATATCCACATCATTTCCCCCCCTCATGATGCCATCTATTTTGTGAAGTGCACCAGTCCCTCCTGCAGCAAAGCACCCCCACAACATGATGCTGCCACCCCCGTGCTTCACGGTTGGGATGGTGTTCTTCGGCTTGCAAGCCTCCCCATTTTTCCTCCTAACATAATGATGGTCATTATGGCCAAACAGTTCTATTTTTGTTTCATCAGACCAGAGGACATTTCTCCCAAAAAGTACGATCTTTGTCCCCATGTGCAGTTGCAAACCGTATTCTTGCTTTTTTATGGCGACTTTAGAGCAGTGGCTTCTTCCTTGCTGGCGGCCTTTCAGGTTATGTCGATATAGGACTCGTTTTACTGTGGATATAGATACTTTTGTACCTGTTTCCTCCAGCATCTTCACAAGGTCCTTTGCTGTTGTTCTGAGATTGATTTGCACTTTTCGCACCATCGTACGTTCATCTCCAGGAGACAGAACGCGTCTCCTTCCTGAGCGGTATGACGGCTGCGTGGTCCCATGGTGTTTATACTTGCATACTATTGTTTGTACAGATGAACGTGGTACCTTCAGGCGTTTGGAAATTGCTCCCAAGGATGAACCAGACTTGTGGAGGTCTACAAATGTATTTCTGAGGTCTTGGCTCAGTGAGCTGTAACTGTAAAATCTTTGAAATTGTTGCTTGTTGCGTTTATATTTTTCTTCAGTGTAGATGTATAGGCTATAGCATCTTGATGATTACATTGGTGGCCTCTCCTACCCCTCAGAAGGCTAACATGTGAGCTAGCATAGCACATCGCTACAGTCTGACTTTGCCTTGATGTACTGGGTTGCCTTTGAACATTACTCTAATTTCTATCATTATGCGATTTTACAGATACAGCCTTCATCTAGTAATAGTTCAGAATATAATAATATATGCCATTTTGCGGATGCTTTTATCCAAAGCAATTTACAATGGCTCGTGCATACATTTTCATTTGAGGGATTTTAACACACAATCATGACATTGAAGAGTCATGCTTTACCAACAGAGCCACACAGTTCAGGGTCCCCAAAGTGAGCATATATAGTTCCAATCATAGCAACTATGAATAATGAACTATAAGAACTGTAGGAAGTGTTCAATTAAGTATAAGGGTTGTGATCTGGCACCCGGGGAGCACTCGGAGGAGGGGTATGTTCTTTCCGCAAGAGTGGGTCCTACTCCCGGTCTGGCAGGTGGCTGGAGAAAATGCCTGAGAGTAAGCGTAAAACATTTAGTCACATATATTGTTTGTCTCTGTATGTTTTTGGATAAAGACAGAGGTGAAAGAGAGATAGAGAGATTGCTGAAAGTGCAGTGCGCTGGATTTAAACCCATGCTGGCAGTCCGCTAGGCCACCCCAGGCCACGTAAGCGTCAATTTTAAAAAGAGCTACTACCTCTGCCTCGGGACAGACCGTGACAGATATTACATTCATGCATTACAGAGAGGGGATAGCCATCCATCATGTTGGTGTGTGATCATTTGCAGGCAATGCGATCCCCCTCTGGGTGTCTGTCTGTGGGGTTGGTGGGGATGGGGAGGCCTTGGGTAGCGCAGATGGATACAAGACACACAGGCAGGGATATGTGTGTGAGTGTCAGGGGGTTAGGTGTGTGTCAATGTGTGTGTGTGTGTGTGTGTGTGTGTGTGTGTGTGTGTGTGTGTGTGTGTGTGTGTGTGTGTGTGTGTGTGTGTGTGTGTGTGTGACACGCCAGGTCAGAGCATCTGGAGACAAGGGGCTCTCACTCTGTCAAACAGGGCCGATTATTTATTTGGTTGGGGGCGTGGGAATCTGGGAAACATCTACTTTTTGATGAATAACGGTGTGTCCGGCTGGCATGCTCCCCTGCCAGTATGTTTCATGTTACGGTACCACACAAACATACATGGAATCACCCAAGTACATGTACACATACACACAATCACGCAGTACATAGATGATGTCACACGGACAAGAATGCACACACACTGATCTTATCTGCCCGTACTCTTTCTTGCAAACAGTGAATGCAGCAGATTTCATGAGTCGTATTCGTAGGGATACATTTTCTATGGTACGTCTCAGAGTTTTCGACACCCTCGCCCGGACTAAGCCCAGCAGGGAGCCAGTGTCTGGAGTAGAGGGAAGCTGAGTTTCTTTCCTAGTCTGTTGGGGAATGATCTGTTGTTTCCACTACTATGTGAAAATCACCTTGAATAGCTCAAAGGGCCATTGATGTTTTACACAAATATGCACATATTTAACTCAGCAGTTACAATTTGTGTATTCAAAGAGTAGGAACATCTGGAAAAAATAAATATTTTTTGGTGTGCTAATGTTGCATGCCAGATGGGCCATTTCTGGGCACATATTTATTCTTTAAATGTGATAGTGATGGTTAAGCTTGACTCACCACTGACCTCTGTTCTTATGTTATTTTGCTCATAGGAAATCACGTTGCGTCCCTTTTTTTGCCTTCTGTACAACTGCATTCATTATAACAGCCATTGTTGTTTCTACAAGTACAGGTAGGACGGCTCCCACTCACAATACAGAGCTCAGGATATCACTGAATATACACGAATGTACACACATGTGTGTGCGCATATACACGTGCACACACATACAGGTCCCCCCACATACAACCCCCACTCAAACACACACGTGTGAAGTCTGTGTTTCCTCCCCAAATTTGTTTGCAGGACAGGTCAGGCAGTTGGTGGCGAGTCCAAGGGTCCCTTCACTGGGCATTCACACAAATAAGCCTAGGGTGACGCCTTTTTAAACAGTTTCAAAAATAAAGACCGGATATTGAGGCATTACGTGGTATTTGGGGAGATATATCTTGCACGGCGACTCTGGGGTGTTTGTTGTTTTGTGTAGTGTATTTATGGAAGGTGCAGTGCTGCCTCTTTGTGTGCGGTCTATTCATGAGAGGAAGGCCTTTTGTGAGGCTTGCTTATCCTACAGAGAACTGTTTACAGCTAGTGTCCCACTGTCCCAGTGCTGTTTTGTCTTTGTCCCAAATGGCACCCTATTCCCTACACTCTTAGAAAAAAAGGGTTCCAAAAGGGTTCTTTGGCTGTACCCATAGGAAAACCCTTTTTTGGTTCCATGTAGAACCCTCTGTGGAAATGCTTCTACATTGAACCTAATAGGGTTCTACCTGGAACAGAAAAGGGTTCTTCAAAGGGCTCTCCTATGGTGACAGCCGAAGAACACGTTCAGGTTCTATTATTATTTTTTTTTACCAGTGCCAATATTGAATAGGGTGACATTTGGGATAAAAACTTTGTCTCAGAGGCCCTGCAAAATAAAATCTTGAGAGAGACTGATAACAGCGTTGGGCCCTATTTCCCATCAATTATATTTTACGGTATAACAAAAATTAAACAAGACTTTAGGACCTTTCCTCTGTCTTCGCTCTCCGTTACTTTCATCCCCAGCTATTTCTTTCATCCTTGCACCGTCTTCTAGCTATCTTCAACCCCCTCCTCTCTCAGTGTGTGTGCCCTTCTACGTATTTGTGTGTGTGTGTGTGTGTGCGGAGTCTTACCACACTGTGCCTAGAGATTCCTATCTCCTGTACTGGGCATTATCATCTTCTAGCTAAAACAATACCATGCAGCAACATTCCTAGGATTTGCAAAGATAAATTCTACATTCCATATGTCTTCCATAAATTCCTAAAGAACACTTCCATATCATCATTCATAAGTGATTGAAAGAGGTTCTGATTTGGGTGCACGTATGTGTGCGTCTGCTTACCTGCGTGAGTGCACGTGTGTGTGCATGCTTTCATGTGTGTGTGTGCGTACCTGAGTGTGTTTCAGTGCACGTGTGTGCACGTCGGAGGCAGTGGTTTGAATGATGCTAAGCTTAGTATTTGAACAGATGACGGGTTGTAAATCCTCTCTCCCATGGGTGCTGTTACTTAGAGCAGCACAGAACTATCAGTCAGAGGGAAAGGGGAAAGAGCCGAGAGGGGTATCATCACAGTCATTACATAAAGTACACTCACACACTGGCAAACACACACGCGGGCACTTGCCCACGTGGACAAAAGTGTGTGTGTTTATGTGCTCGCACGCATGCAGGCACGCAGACACACACTGTCAAGGTCTGTGAACGTATCTCCTACAAGGCATGGGAATGTCCGTCAACAAAACCCCTGCTCACTCAGTGAGCGAAAATGAACAGAATAAACCATCAGTCAACATTAAAAGAGTGCATAAAGTAAACGTACCCATACCAGCCCCTTCATACTGCAGAAACCTAGTCACCCAAGCTTCTCACTCTAAAAATGATTAAACAGTTGGAATATGACTAGATTGGCTAAATATTGAAGATTGTTGAATCATTTGTTGAAGAAGAGTGAATTCAGATGGAGATTATTTATGGGCAAACTTTATAGGCTCAAAGTTTTTTTTTTGTAACAACATTGTCAATTATTCTGAAACATATTGAAGTGCTATTGAATTTGATTATCGCTTCAATGGAGTCTGTAATGAAAGAGAAGTCATTTGAGGGAAATTATGAGAAGGCCATTTTGAATTATTATTCACAAAACAAAAGACAAAAATCTGCCTGCCACATAATAAAAACAAAAGATAGATCTGGAGAACAATTGGCTGAATGATGGGCCTCAAGTTGTGTTCAGAGCATTCCGTTGTTAGGGCTGACTCATTTCTATTGAAAGTAAAGGATTTTCGATTTTACATACTTGATTGCTGGTTTTCAATATGAAATAGAGTATGTCACTTTGTTTTTCACCCAGATTCATATTGACTCACTCCCTTTTAAATAATTGGGTAATTATATGGCAACCAGACCTGGACAGAAAATATTTATATTTTGTTGTTAAAAAAAAAAAAAAAAAGAACTTTTCAAATACTCAAAGTAGTCAAATATACAGTACCAGTCAAAAGTTTAGACACACCGACTTATTCAAGGGTTTTCCTCTATTTGTACTATTTTCTACATTGTAGAATAATAGTGAAGACATCAAAACCCACCCACCACCTGCCAACCCCTCTTTTACGCTACTGCTACTCTCTGTTCATCATATATTCATAGTCACTTAAACCATATCTACATGTACATACTACCTCAATCAGCCTGACTATCCGGTGTCTGTATGTAGCCTCGCTACTGTATATAGCCTGTCTTTTTATTGTTGTTTTATTTCTTTACCTACCTATTGTTCACCTAATACCTTTTTTGCACTATTGGTTAGAGCCTGTAAGTAAGCATTTCACTGTAAGGTCTACTACACCTGTTGTATTCGGTGCACGTGATAAATAAACGTGGATTTGATTTGATTAAAACTATGAAATAACACATATGGAAGCAAAAAAGCAGTAACTGCTCATAGCGTGGAACTGAGAAAAATGGCTTCAAAGTTTTTTAATTGTCCAGCCAAATTAATTCTAGGGAGATCATTGGAGATGTAATGATCTGTTGCCTTACTATGAGTGAATGCTTTATTAATGTTGACCCTGACCTCTAACATGAACTTTGACCCTTAAACGGCAGTTACTGCCTTCTTCCTTGGCATGACATGTTATAAATTGCAGGGTAATATCAAAGGAAAGAGCAATATCTGCCATTTTCATTTGTTAGTTTACTATACTTCTCATTTATGCTATTAATACAAGAGCAGTGTAATTACTGACAGCGTAACAGAGTTGAAGCTGCATCCTTTGTGTGTCTTCCACTAAGATACCAGTTGCATTTACACAGAAATGTAGGTTCTGCGTCAGTCACATTACATACTGTGTTTGACAAGTAGCCCATGTCTTGTTATAAGAATAAATATGAAAAGCAGCAATGCAATTGTTTGAATTACATGAAACAAGTACCTGTCTTGTAATATATAATGATGGAAGATGATAGAAGTATGACGTAGGGTAATACTATTTTTTTTAAATTACCATGAGATTGCTAATAAAAACATTGTATTTGTATTTTTCAAAGGGCACTTTTGAATGAATAAATAAATAACAGCTTTAAGAATACATTTTAAACATATTTACATGTTCATATTCATAAGAGGACACAAATGACATTTAGCTACAATTGATAAAATGCTGAATAGTTACATTTCATTTTTCAGTAACATTTCATTTTTAAGTAACACTTCTTCAGTGCTCTTCCATATCACTCCTCATCCTCAGCAATGCTGTTCACAGCCAAGGCATTCCAGAACTGCCTTCGATTCACAGGCATCAGAGGACACCGCTTGGTGATTATGTCCATCTTCTTGGACTCTTCTATCCCTCTATCCTGTGTACGTAGTGCCGAGGGTGTCTCTAGAGTGACTTTCTTCTGATAAAGTCAAGCTCTGTGAAGCCCTTTTCTTCATGGCAGACTTTGTAGAAGAGGCTCCTGGATCCACGCCTCAACTGGATCTCAGTCATCTCTGCCAGCTTTGGTGCTGCTGCCTTCTTCAGCTTGACGATGGAATGGCCAGCTTTCCATGCCATGATGTTTTCCTTTTTCATTTCGACCACCTCCACCTTGCCTGCGTTGGAAGTGGCGACCACATGGAGGAGGTCCCTGAAGTCGTACACCACACCTCCAGGTCGAGCTTTCATTTCCTGTTCCAACGCCATGGTGGAAACTGACTGCACTCATGAAGGTGTGTCCCGGCTTGAAGACCTTGAGGGTGATGTCCTCCAAGGTCAGCATTGACAACACTCACCAGTGATGTTAGGAGGCACCAGTTTTTGTTTTGAGAAGTGCAGTTATACACCCAATACACTGCATGCTTGACATCTCTCTCCCCCTTCATCTTCAATCTTCAGATTGTTTTCTTCTTCTTTTGAGACTTCTTTCCAATGGTGGCAAATGTCTCGTGATAGGCAACAATTCTTCTTGTGAACAATGCTGTTTTCACACCTGGCATGCGAGGGCGCATGATTACCTTTTGCATATCAACACTCACAGATCAGTCCTCAGGCCAATCTTTCTGTGCATCAGCCTGGTAATGGCTTCTGCTCTGCCTTGCAGACTTCTTATGTTCCTCATATTTCCTACATTGCTTGCAGTCGGGGTTGGGGTCGGGGTTGGGGATGGTGAATTCAGGTGCTGCATGGCTGTTGTCTTGGCAGGCTTTGGTTTCCATGGCCTCATTCTCCCTGTTCTCCCTCATTCTCATTCTCCCCTCATTCTCCCATCATCTCCATGATGATGACCATG
Organism: Salvelinus fontinalis; assembly: GCF_029448725.1. Taxonomy (NCBI): domain Eukaryota; kingdom Metazoa; phylum Chordata; class Actinopteri; order Salmoniformes; family Salmonidae; genus Salvelinus; species Salvelinus fontinalis. The sequence continues at coordinate 42,568,854 of NC_074671.1, forward strand.
CACCAAACAGAGGAGAGCTCGCACTCCTCCTCTCCAAGCTTCACAAAGCTGATGTTCCTTCCATTTACCGCCTTGCGATAGGTCTCGTAACCGCAGTTGGCATCTTTCTTCTTCTCCTTGCAGTCATTATGCTTGAACCGAATATTGACGTCACTCGGGAGGTAGAGGCGATGTGGGGCATGCTCTCGTCTGTTGTGGCTGATTTGGGGATGGAAGGACTCAATGTGTTGCATGTGTCATGATGTTGGCCTGTGGGTAAGGTTTATGACCCCCCCCCCCATAAATATCTTTCTCCCTTCCCTCTCTCTTGACTCTACAGAGGGACTCTTGAATAGCCTTTGTTAAACAGAGAGTCTTGGAACATCAAACAAGTGGAGGGAAAGGAACCATATTTCTGTAATAGAACCAGTTGAAAATATGCATTGGTACTTAATGAATATGATGTCCGTAAGGTTTTCATCTGAGACATTATGACTGATGACAGGATGACCTAAACTGTATCTGGGAAAGTCTACACATTATCAGATTCACATGGAAATGTTGTGCAATTCAAAACGTTTAAATATAAATTATTGGTGAAAAGATTAAATGTAATTTTAGCTTCCAAATGAGAGATTTGGGTTTTCATAAGGTTAGGGCTCTGCTCAATCAGTGGCCCGCCACTGTGAAGAGACATGGGTTATAAAACTTTGAAACACACCCTTCTTCCTCCACTATATAAGCCCTTGATGAAAATGTAACCTTCTGTTCCGGGTACATTAGGATGATGATCCGATGTCAGAAGGATTCAGATAATAACTACAGAACGAAGCCAACCTCAGCGGGAGCTTTGTTTGCGAATGGTATGAACTTTTAACTCTTATTCGCTACAGAAGTGATACCTCCTAGCCGTTGAATTAGCAGCGGCCGCTGTAAACGTGGGCTAGGAAAGGACGGACAGAGTCTTCAAAGGACTCTGTTGGGCAACATGGCCTTCCATCTACTACCAACCTATTGAAGCGCAGCTCAGAGTAAATATTTATTGCATTTTCCTTTTCCAAATGGGCGGTAATTTAGAATGCATAAGATTCTGTATTTATGATAGAGTAGCTGCCTACGGCCCGATAGAGACATCGCTTCTCACTTTGTTCTTCAGTCTTCCTGCTCTTTCACTCAAACCCAACCCCCTTTTCTTTGGGTAACCAGCTGTCATATCTGTTCCGTCCGCTAGGGACGTTTTCCTTTATGACGTAATTTGTAATCAATGTATGATTCATTCTGTGTATATGTAATTCTGTGTGATTAGTTAGGTATTTAGTAAATACATAATTAAACCCAATTTTGTATTGCTGATTCAACTTGTTAGCCAAGGGTTCAACTTTCAGATGAGACTGAAATAAGGTGACGATTAATATTGACTGCTATTGATGTAAAATATTACTAGGTCTTTAAGAGTTTATTCGGAAGATAACTGCTCTATAAATATTATTTTCTGGTGCCCCGACTTTCTAGTTAATTACATTTACATGATTAGCTCAATCAGGTAATATTAATTACAGAAAAAGGATTTTATAGAATAGCATGTCATATCACTTAATCCGGCATAGCCAAAGACACGACACAGGATTGGATTCATGTTCAATTTGCTCGCTGAAGCTTTGTGATTGACTTGCATTTTTGGGGTGGTAGCCCAATGTTGTCAGAAAAAACACTTCGCACACCTGTTGTGCAGAACCGCTCTGGTTTGGAAGACGGTACAGAAACGACCTGCAGCGTCGACTGTCAGCGCCAACAGTGATATTTTTCTTAGATTGCTGTGCCACCATGTGGAAGATCCATCTCCTCTTCTCCTTATACTTCATCTCCCAATACTTTTCCCATATTTCCCTTTGTCTACCCTCTGAAATATTCTGAGTACATTGCCTCTTGCATTTGGGACCACATGGATTACCCATTGGTGGAATCTTGGATTTCTTGTTTAATGGGTTGTCTGGAGTTGTGTCCACGGGCTTAGCTGCCACTTGTGCTGGAACATCCAACTCTGAAGGTGGATGACAATCTTCATCATCATTGGCAGTTGATTTCTCATCTGATAGACTGATGGCTAAGGAGTCAGACACCACCAACTGGTTCTCTATTTCTTCAAATAGTGTTGACACTGACTTCAGATAAAGGGGATATGTTATCAATCTTTGTTGGAATGTGGCCCTCAAACTCAACTGAAATAAATAGAGCAAATAACCAGGGACGTTCATCCTAATGATTCTATTCTGTCATGGATGATAATAATTGATACTGACATGTGGTGTGCAAACATATGATCATAGTCCTTTTCAGTTCTTCTATAATATAGGATATAATCAACGTTGATTTTATCTTGTGCAAACATTATCATAATCATTTTCACTGTCATAACTCAGTTCATCTATTAATTTCATACCTGCTCCCAAAAAGGCTCTTAAATTTGCATCTTTATTTACAAATACAAAAAAATTGCATGGATGGACATTGCCAGGAATAAAACCTAGTATTGACGTGGTTGTACTGTCCTAATACACCCTCACATGGCAACTTTGATCCGCATAGATGCCAATCATCTAGACCACAGGGATTGGTTGAAGTCATTTTGGCAAAACTGTTTTCCCCACATTCGTGTAATGATGGCACTGAAGCAGACACATTGAGCACACATTTGGCATGTCAAAGCTTGTTGTACTAATTACATATGCCACCAACAAAGATGATGATTACAATTTGGGATTTTAACTTTCAAGAAAACCAGAAACCCTGAACATGTGAGTAGCTATATTATTAATGAGCTAGCAATGCTGTGTGTGTGCTCAACCGAGAAACGAGTGTGCATGGCTTTTGACAATTCAGTATGGTGTGCAAGTCCAACTGACCATCAGCTGGCTAGAGATCGTGTGTGTGGTGTAACGTTACTGATTCAAATAACTCATTAAATGTCACAATACAACTATAGGGATTATATTAATTCTAGGTATAATAGATTGAAGCTAGTATAAACTGCTGATCGCCTCTTATGGGAGCATGTAGCACAAATCTATTGCTTCAAGCTAATGCTAGCTAGGTAGGTTTTGACGTTTTGGTAGGGGCGCGTCAGTTTTAGCTAGGTGGCTGTTACGGGCTAGAAATCGTGTGTATGGTGTACTGATTCAAAGAAACCATCAGATGAAATTTCTGAATGTAATTCATTATATGGCTAATAGATTGAAGTTAGTATCAATTGCAGATCTCTCTTATGAGAGCAGGTAGCATTGGTCTATGCTCGCTAGCTAGTTAGATAGCTTGCTAGCTAATTAATTTTGATCTCAGATTTACTTAGCAAGCTAAAAAAGAAGAAGAAAAAAAATCTACTTAGCTAGCTAGTTCTTACTAGTGTCTGGATGTCGGCGTTTCAGAGCAAGTTCAAACATAATTTTCCCCCTGGAATGCTGTGCCATCATGTTGTATCCCAGAAGTTTACATACACCTTAGCCAAATACATTTGAACTGAGTTTTTCACAATTCCTGACATTTAATCCTAGTAAAAATGCACTGTCTTAGGTCAGTTAGGAAAGATAAAATATATTTTGATTTGTTTAACACTTTTTTGGTTACTACATGATTCCATATGTGTTATTTCATAGTTTTGATGTCTTCACTATTATTCTACAAAGTAGAAAACAGTATAAATAAAGAAAAACCCTTGAATGAGTTGGTACTATACAGTCGTAGCCAAAAGTTTTGAGAATGACACAAATATTAATTCACAAAGTCTACTGCCTCAGTTTGTATGATGGCAATTTGCATTTACGCCAGAATGTTATGAAGAGTGATCAGATGAATTGCAATTAATTGTAAAGTCCCTCTTTGTCATGCAAAGGAACTGAATCCCCAAAAAACATTTCCACTGCATTTCAGCCCTGCCACAAAAGGACCAGCTGACATCATGTCAGTGACTCTCTCGTTAACACAGGTGTGAGTGTTGATGAGGACAAGGCTGGAGATCACTCTGTCATACTGATTGAGTTCGAATAACAGACTGGAAGCTTCAAAAGGAGGGTGGTGCTTGGAATCATTGATCTTCCTCTATCAAACATGGTTACCTGCAAGGAAACACCTGCCGTCATCATTGCTTTGCACAAAAAGGGCTTCACAGGCAAAGATATTGCTGCCAGTAAGATTGCACCTAAATCAACCATTTATCGGATCATCAAGAACTTCAAGGAGAGCGGTTCAAATGTTGTGAAGAAGGCTTCAGAGCGCCCAAGAAAGTCCAGCAAGCGCCAGGACCGTCTCCTAAAGTTGATTCAGCTGTGGGATCAGGGCACCCCCAGTACAGAGCTTGCTCAGGAATGGCAGCAGGCAGGTGTGAGTGCATCTACACGCACAGTGAGGCAAAGACTTTTGGAGGATGGCCTGGTGTCAAGGAGGGCAGCAAAAAAGCCACTTCTCTCCAGGAAAAACATCAGGGACAGACTGATATTCTGCAAAAGGTACAGGGATTGGACTGCTGAGGACTGGGGTAAAGTCATTGAATCCCCTTTCTGATTGTTTGGGGCATTCGTAAAAAAGCTTGTCTGGAGAAGACAAGGTGAGCGCTACCATCAGTCCTGTGTCATGCCAACAGTAAAGCATCCCGAGACCATTCATGTGTGGGGTTGCTTCTCAGCCAAGGGAGTGGGCTCACTCACAATTTTGCCTAAGAACACAGCCATGAATAAAGAATGGTACCAACACATCCTCTGAGAGCAACTTCTCCCAACCATCCAGGACAGTTTGGTGACGAACAATGCTTTTTCCAGCATGATGGAGCACCTTGCCATAAGGCAAAAGTGATAAGTGGCTCGAGGAACAAAACATCGATATTTTGGGTCCATGGCCAGGAAACTCCCCAGACCTTAATCCTATTGAGAACTTGTGGTCAATCCTCAAGAGGCGGTTGGACAAACAAAAACCCACAAATTCTGACAAACTCCAAGCATTGATTATGCAAGAATGGGCTGCCATCAGTCAGGATGTGGACCAGAAGTTAATTGACAGCATGCCAGAGCAGATCGCAGAGGTCTTGAAAAAGAAGGGTCAACATGTAATCGGCCAGTGTGTAGCTGGTGTGGAGGAGCCAGGCGCAGGACAGCAGAAATTAGTAAGGAATGTAATTTACTCAAGGAATCAATAAATACAACACAATAAACTAGCCCACAATAACGGACCGTATACATACAAACAATCACTCACAAAAAAACATGGGAGAGCAGAGGGTTTAATAATAAACAAGTAATTGGGGAATTGAAACCAGGTGTGTAAAACAAAGAAAAAAAAAAGGAAAATGAAAAGTGGATCGGCGATGGCTAGAAGGCCGGTGCCGCCGAACGTCGCCTGAACAAGGAGAGGGACCGACTTCGGCGTAAGTCGTGACACAACACTGCAAATATTGACTCTTTGCATCAACTTCATGTAATTGTCAATAAAAGCCTTTGACACTTATGAAATGCTTGTAATTATATACTCCATAGTAACATCTGACAAAAATATCTAAAGACACTGAAGCAGCAAACTTTGTGAAAATTCATATTTGTGTCATTCTCAAATCTTTTGGCCACGACTGTACATACTGTAGTTTAAATAGAGTTTCAACTAAAAGGCAACTATCTTATTCGATATTCAAATACAGGTCTCAGAAAAACAAATAATACTTGAAAGTATTTTGAATACCTCTCAGAAAACCAAAAAATATTTGAAGGTATTTGAATATATGAAAAACTATTTGATGACTGCCAAATGTTTGATGAAGAACCAAAAACTACAACAGTTAGTTGAATTTGTCTAAATATATTATCATAAGCACATGGTTTGTAGGGCCCTTAGATATGAATCTTAATAATATTAGAATTAAATACATGAAGGACATGGAATCACTGCAACACACCTCAACCACTTTTGCAGCATCAACATTACTATCAAGTATATTTTCTTAATGAGTAAGACATGAAGTAATACAGTAACACTTGACATCAAGTTCTTACACATGTGTAGTAACTTTGCGATTATTACAGTAGCAACATTGTTGTTACATAGGACTTTGGAAATTGCTTTATATTTGCATGTTATTAATGGAGTTAATACATAAATGGAATAAAGAACATTCCTCTTGTGTACAGTAGTTACAACAACTCTTAGCTCATTACGTATGCAATTAAATGTAATTAGAAAAGTATTATGTAACAATATGCTAATAAAACATGCTCCAAAAGTAATTGCAATTTTATTACACAGGCACAAGAACAGTTTAATGTTAAGTGTTACTGAGAATACTAACAGTAACAAAATATGGCTATTAAGTGTAAACAAAACTCGATATCCAAAAACTGCATTCTTGAATCAACTACAGCCAAGGTAGGTGGAAAACCATGTTAGTTTGTGTTCTGGGTAAATTATCCCATTTAAATATAGTATAGTGTGTGTTTGAAACAAGAACACTTACCCTCAGATGGAAAAAGATGCTCAAAGTTGATTTTGCTAAGCATTCAACTTTCTATTTGCAAAGTTTGCAAATGGCTTTGAATTAGTCTGCAGTATTTCAGCTACAATACAGTTATTGCAGCTTTCAACCTTTTCAGTGGCATGTTGAGAGTCATACAGTATTTGAGCATAAAACGTATTTCTATGTCACGCCCTGACCTTAGAGAGCCCTTTTATGTCTCTATTTGGTTTGGTCAGGGTGTGATTTGGGGTGGGCATTCTATGTTTCTGTTTTCTATGATTTTGTATTTCTATGTTTTGGCTGGGTATGGTTCTCAATCAGGTACAGCTGTCTATCGTTGTCTCTGATTGGGAACCATACTTAGGTAGCCCTTTTCCCTACTTTCAGTGTGGGAAGTTGTCTTTGTTTGTGGCACTATAGCCTTAAGCGTCACGGTTGTTTTTGTATTGTTTATTGTTTTTGTCGGCGTCATCCTAATAAAAAGGAATATGTACGCTCACCATGCTGCGCTTTGGTCCGCTTCTTACAACGGCCGTGACATTCTACTTATCTGTACAAAATATAATTGGTTTGACTTTATAACGTACACCTGGGACAATGGACATTCAGAATGTTTCGATAGAAATGTATTGTGTCGACCAAATATGACTTTCAGATAGATTGGAATAATATAGGAGATTGTGTGTACTCTATTCTATCTATTTCGATCTTCAACATGCGCTTCCAGATACAGCCCTGCCATTAGTTGAATGCAGCGAATCCAATAGTTTCTCAAAAGTTACTTTCTGAGATCAGTATTCAAATCAGGGGTTGGAACCGGTTCAAGGAACAGAACCGAAAACTGGAAAAAATGTATCTTAATTCTGGTGCCACTCTGCACATACAAGCTTGTTAGCTAGCTTGGTAGTCCAAAATTAAGTCAACTCTAAATTCTTTCATAGAAGCCGCTCCTCCATAGGTATGATTCTGTGGGCCAAATCGGATCATTGGGACGCTAGCGCCCCACCTCGACAACATCCGGTGAAATTGCAGAGCGCGAAATTCAAAAAACAAAAGTAGTAATATTAAACATTCATAAAAATACAAGTGTTATACACCATTCTTTAGCTTAGAATCTTGGTAATCGAACTGCTTTGTTCGATTTACAATAGGCTTTACGGCGAAAGCATAGCATTTGATCGTCTGAGGACAGCGCCTCACCCACTTCCTGCATTAACATGAATTCATAACCTGCACAGGTGTCACAAAACTCAGAAATAGCGATAAAATAAATCACTTACCGTTGAAGATCTTCATCTTTTTGCAATCCAAAGGGTCCCAATTACACAATGAATGGTTGTTTTGTTCAATAAAGTCCTTCTTTATATCCCCAAATATTCAGTTTAGTTGGTGCGCTTCATTCAATAATCCATTGCTTTCCCCTCGTTCAAAATGCATAAACAATGAATCCCAAACATTATCAATATACTTCGTCCAAACAAGTCAAACAACGTTCATAATCAATCCTCAGGTACCCTAATATGTAAATAAACAAACCAATTGTAGACGGAAAATAGTATGTTCATTCCCGGAGATAAATAACCAAGTGCGCACCCTCACTGGAGTGCGCCACAAACATTTTCCAACCAAGCAGAGGCATAACAAAAGTCAGAAATAGCGATAAAATAAATCACTTACCTCTGAAGATCTTCATCTTTTTGCAATCCAGAGGGTCCCAGTTACACAATGAATGGTTGTTTTGTTCGATAAAGTCCTTCTTTATATCCCAAAAATGTCAGTTTATTTGCCGCGTTTGATTCAGAAATACGCCGGTTCCAACTCGCCCAACATGCCTACAAAGGAATCTAAAAAGTTACCTGTAAACTTCGTAAAAACAATTAAAACAACATTCCTAATCCAACCTCAGGTACCCTAATATGTAAATATTCAATAGAATTTAAGATGGAATAAACTGTGTTAAATACGGGAGAAAAGGAACGAGGAGCGCGTACTCATTCACGCGCGCCAAAAGACCAGAGTCCTTCTGAGGGATAATTCGAAAGAATACTTCTTCATTTTTCAAAAAACAAGCATGAAACAATTTCTAAAGACTGATGACATCTAGTGGAAGCCATAGTAACTGCAATCTGGGTCATAATTATTAGACTTTCCCATAGAAAAGCATTGTAAAGTCCAATGACCTCAAAAACAATTGAGTGTTTTCTATCCAATACTACCATACATATGAATATCCTAGCTTCTGGGCCTGAGTAACAGACAGTTTATTTTGTGCACCTCAGTCATCCAAACTTCCGAATTCTGCCCCCTAGCCTTAAAAAGTTTTAAGATAATCCATGTCATAACAACAAGTTGCCCAGCGCTTCAAGTCAAGCTTCCTCCTCCACTCTCTCTCTCTCCCCACCCGGTAAATGACCGAGGTAAAGACAGTTTCAAGTTGGATATTCAACGGATATTTGTGCTTTCAAACCTCAATAGCTTTCAAACCACTTGAGCCACAGACTCCAAACAAGTGTCATGATGTTGGAGAAAATGCGCACAACATTGCACAAGTCTTAATTTCACGATTTGGACATTAATTCGCTTTCCAAAGCTAATAAACATGTGGAAATGTGAGCAGCATTTTCTATTCCTAGTTAAATTAAAGTACAAACTTTTTTTACATTCAAATGTCAATAGCTCCTTGGTCATGTAACCTAATGACTTCAAACAAGGTTCAGTATGTCCACTGACTACCCTTCTATATTGCACACCTTTTAGTTTGTCAATGTTCATCTCATATGGTTTTACATTAAAAGAAATTACATTTGAATTTCAATAGCTCCTTAGTCATGTGACCTGGTGACTTCAAACACGGTTCAGAATGTCCACTCTGTGTGCCTAGACATATTTTTTTTAAAGAATGGACAATTATCATGTAACTGTCTCGAAACAGGCAGCAGAAAAAATACATGTCATCTGTGCACTTAAATTGCGAATGGAGAACGCTTTTCCCTGTGGTTTATTTTCATGCCAGCCAGGTAGGCTATACTCCTGTTGTAAAGATAAGCAATGTGCTTAATATTAGCAAAGTTGAGAAGTAAGTATAGTAGGCCTAGCCTATAGAAAGCTGATGGCATCCTCCTCTTTTTAATAGAGGCCATCACTCTGTTTTCTCACGCAATTGCACAGCCTATAGAAATGTTGTGCAACATGAGCTCATGTGTAACGGCTGTCCTCCTCTTCTTCATCCGAAGAGGAGCAGGGATTGAACCAAGGCGCAGCGAAGTTTGAACACATAATGAATTTAATGACAAGACGGAAAAACGAACACGAACTACACTTGAAATGATACAAAATAACAAACGACGTAGACTGACCTAAACATGAGAACTTACATAAACACGAAGAACGCACGAATGGAAAACAGACTACATAAACCGAGCAAACCGAATACAGTTCCGTATGGTGCAGACATAACACAAACACGGAAGACAATCACCCACAACGAACACTGTGACAACGCCTACCTAAATATGACTCTTAATTAGAGGAACGCCAAACACCTGCCTCTAATTAAGAGCCATACCAGGCGACCCAAAACCAACACAGAAACAGAAAACATAGAATGCCCACCCAACCTCACGTCCTGACCAACTAACACACATAACAACTAACATAAATAGGTCAGGAACGTGACATTACCCCCCCCCACAAGGTGCGAACTCCGGACGCACCAGCACAAAGTCTAGGGGAGGGTCTGGGTGGGCATCTAACCACGGTGGTGGCTCAGGCTCCGGGCGAGGTCCCCACCCCACCATAATCCATCCTAGCTTCCTCCCTCTAAGAATGTCCACCCTCTTTTTATCCCCACAAAATCCTCTTAATAACCTCACTAATAAGGACAACACCGGGACAGAGAGATAAATCAAGACAGAGGGATAGATAAGAATATAGAGGTAGATTAAGATAGAGAGGGAGATCAGGATAGAGGGGCAACTCCGGACTGAAAGGCAGCTCCGGACAGAGAGACAGCTCTGGACTGATGGGCAGTTCTGGGTATCTAGCCGTTTCAGGCTGAAGGGCAGCTCATGGCTGACTGACGACTCTCGACGCTCATGGCTGGCTGACGGCTCTCGACGCTCATGGCAGGCTGACGGCTCTCGACGCTCATGGCAGGCTGACGGCTCTCGACGCTCATGGCAGGCTGACGGCTCTCGACGCTCATGGCAGGCTGACGGCTCTCGACGCTCATGGCAGGCTGACGGCTCTCGACGCTCGTGGCAGGCTGACGGCTCTCGACGCTCATGGCGCCCTGACGGATCTGGCTGCTCATGGCTGGCTGACGGATCTGGCTGCTCATGGCTGGCTGACGGATCTGGCTGCTCATGGCTGGCTGACGGATCTGGCTGCTCATGGCTAGCTGACGGATCTGGCTGCTCATGGCTAGCTGACGGATCTGGCTGCTCATGGCTAGCTGACGGATCTGGCTGCTCATGGCTAGCTGACGGATCTGGCTGCTCATGGCTAGCTGACGGATCTGGCTGCTCATGGCTAGCTGACGGATCTGGCTGCTCATGGCTAGCTGACGGATCTGGCTGCTCATGGCTAGCTGACGGATCTGGCTGCTCATGGCTAGCTGACGGATCTGGCTGCTCAAGGCTAGCTGACGGAGCTGGCTGCTCATGGCTAGCTGGCGGCTCTGGCAGATCCTGTCTGGTTGGCGGCTCTGGCAGATCCTGTCTGGTTGGCGGCTCTGGCAGATCCTGTCTGGTTGGCGGCTCTGGCAGATCCTGTCTGGTTGGCGGCTCTGGCAGATCCTGTCTGGCTGACGGCTCTAGCGGCTCCTGTCTGGCTGACGGCTCTAGCGGCTCCTGTCTGGCGGATGGCTCTGTAGGCTCATGGCAGACGGGCGGCTTTGCAGGCTCATGGCAGACGGGCGGCTTTGCAGGCTCCTGGCAGACGGATGGCTCAGACGGCGCTGGGGAGACGGATGGCTCAGATGGCGCTGGGGAGACGGATGGCTCAGATGGCGCTGGGGAGACGGATGGCTCAGATGGCGCTGGGGAGACGGATGGCTCAGATGGCGCTGGGGAGACGGATGGCTCTGGCCGGATACGGTGCACTGTAGACCTGGTGCGTGGTGCCGGAACTGGAGGCACCGGGCTAAGGATAAGCACCTTCCTACTAGTGCGGGGAGCAGGGACAGGGCACACTGTATTCTCAAAGCCCACTCGATAACTGATGCGTGGTACCGGCACTGGTGACACCGGGCTGAGGACAAGCACATCAGGATTAGTAGGGGGAGAAGATACAGTTTGTACAGGGCTCTGGAGACGCACTGGTAGCTTAGTGCGTGGGGCCGGAACTGGAGGCACCGGGCTAGATACACGCACTACAGGGAGAGTGCGTGGAGGAGGAACAGGGCTCAGGATACGCACTGGTAGCCTAGTGCGTAGTGTAGACACTGTAGGTACTAGGCTGGGGCGGGGAGGTGGTGCCGGAAATACCGGACCGTGGAGGCGTACTGGCACTCTTGAGCATTGAGCCTGCCCAACCTTACCTGGTTGAATACTCCCGGTTGCCCGACCAGTGCGGGGAGGTGGAATAACCCGCACCGGGCTATGTAGGCGAACCGGAGAAACCATGCGTAAGCCAGACAGGAGCCGCTAGAGCCGTCAGCCAGACAGGAGCCGCTAGAGCCGTCAGCCAGACAGGATCTGCCAGAGCCGCCAACCAGACAGGATCGGCCAGAGCCGCCAACCAGACAGGATCTGCCAGAGCCGCCAACCAGACAGGATCTGCCAGAGCCGCCAACCAGACAGGATCTGCCAGAGCCGCCAACCAGACAGGATCTGCCAGAGCCGCCAGCGAGCCATGAGCAGCCAGAGCCGTCAGAGATCCATGAGCAGCCAGAGCCGTCAGTGAGCCATGAGCAGCCAGAGCCGTCAGAGCGCCATGAGCAGCCAGAGCCGTCAGAGCGCCATGAGCAGCCAGAGCCGTCAGAGCGCCATGAGCAGCCAGAGCCGTCAGAGCGCCATGAGCGTCGAGAGCCGTCAGCCTGCCATGAGCGTCGAGAGCCGTCAGCCTGCCATGAGCGTCGAGAGCCGTCAGCCTGCCATGAGCGTCGAGAGCCGTCAGCCTGCCATGAGCGTCGAGAGCCGTCAGCCTGCCATGAGCGTCGAGAGCCGTCAGCCTGCCATGAGCGTCGAGAGCCGTCAGCCGGCCATGAGCGTCGAGAGCCGTCAGCCTGCCATGAGCGTCGAGAGCCGTCAGCCAGCCATGAGCGTCGAGATTCGTCAGTCAGCCATGAGCTGCCCTTCAGCCTGAAAAGGCTAGATACCCAGAACTGTCTCTCTGTCTGGAGCTGCCTTTCAGTCCGGAGTTGCCCCTCTATCCTGATCTCCCTCTCTATCTTCATCTACCTCTATATTCTTATCTATCCCTCTGTCTTGATTTATCTCTCTGTCCCGGTGTTGTCCTTATTAGGTATGTTATTAAGAGGATTTTGTGGGGGAAAAAAGAGGGTGGACATTCTTGGAGGGAGGAAGCTAGGATGGATTATGGTGGGGTGGGAACCGCGCCCGGAGCCTGAGCCACCACCGTGGTTAGATGCCCACCCAGACCCTCCCCTAGACTTTGTGCTGGTGCGTCCGGAGTTCGCACCTTGTGGGGGGGGTAATGTCACGTTCCTGACCTATTTATGTTAGTTGTTATGTGTGTTAGTTGGTCAGGACGTGACGTTGGGTGGGCATTCTATGTTTTCTGTTTCTGTGTTGGTTTTGGGTTACCTGGTATGGCTCTTAATTAGAGGCAGGTGTTTGGCGTTCCTCTAATTAAGAGTCATATTTAGGTAGGCGTTGTCACAGTGTTCGTTGTGGGTGATTGTCTTCCGTGTCAGTATGTATGTTCGTGCCACACGGGACTGTAGCGTTTGTTTGTTTCGTTTCGTTTCGATGTCGTCTGTTTCCTGTACGTGAGTTTATGTTTAGTTATGTAAGTTTATGTTCAGGTTTCGTTCTACGTCGTTTTCTTATTTTGTAAGTTTGTTAAAGTGTTTGTTTTCGTGTTGCCATCTTCATCGTTGTTATAAATAAAAAAGATGGCTTATTTCCCGCAAGCTGCGTTTTGGTCTGAAGATCCTTCTCTCCTCACCTCGTCCGAGGATGAGGAGAGCGACAGCCGTTACATCATGGGCTCTCATAAAGTGTTTGATTAGATTAGAGGAACAATAGAGTGCCGAGTACCAGGCAGTTAGCAAGTTTGGTAGGCTACTAATTACCATCAGCAGCATCAGAGCTTGGAGAAGCTTAATTACCATGACTAAATGGTCACGTGGAATTTGACTGCTGTTATGACTCGTGACCGCTGGTGTGACGGTAATATGGTCACTGTAACAACCCTAATCACAACCAGTGTATCAAATGGTTTGTACATCAGTTGTACAACATGAGTGTGTATGGGGCCAGAGTGAAATATTGTCTGTGGTGGCAGTTGACATGTTGCATTGAGAAGAGAGAAGAGGAGCACATTAAGCTGGTGACTTTGTGCAGACAACTGAGGACCGATTTTCTGTCACAAACAGACAGTGAAAGTAGCGACAAAAGGTGATCTCAAGTCTATGTAATCCCAAAAAGTTATTTATCATGAGGGGTATTGACAATTTCTAGTAATGCTGCATACTTCAATAGAGGTTCAAATCTCAGCTTTCTGGTAAAAATAGTCATACATTGCTGAGGTGTAATCACCTTTGAGGACACAAGCTCAACGACACAGTGCAAATATGATACATCCTATAAAATATATCATATTTTTATATTTTTTATTTTCTATTCAACAAAACTGTATGAATAAATGTGCATATTTTCTAAACCCTTGACTTCGTCATTTACAAAATAGCCTCCAACACTCTACTCAGCAAATTGGATGCAGTCTATCACAGTGCCATCCGTTTTGTCACCAAAGCCCCATATACTACCCACCACTGCGGCCTGTATGCTCTCGTTGGCTGGCCCTCGCTTCATATTCGTCGCCAAACCCACTGGATCCAGGTCATCTATAAGTCTTTGCTAGGTAAAGCCCCGCCTTATCTCAGCTCACTGGTCACCATAGCAGCACACACCAATAGCACGCGCTCCAGCAGGTATATCTCACCCCCAAAACCAATGTCTCCTTTGGCTGCCTTTTCTTTCAGTTCTCTGCAGCCAAAGACTGGAACGAACTGCAAAAATCACTGAAGCTGGAGACTCATATCTCCCTCACTAACTTTAAGCACCAGCAATCAGAGCAGCTCACAGATAACTGCACCTGTCCTGTACATAACCCATCTGTAAATAGCCCATCCAACTACCTCATCCCCCATACTGTTATTTATTTTATAAATTTTGCTCCTTTGCACCCCAGTATCTCTACTTGCACACTCATCTTCTGCACATCTATCACTCCAGTGTTTAATATCTATATTGTAATTATTTCGCCACTATGGCCTATTTATTGCCTTACCTCCCTTATCCTACCTCATTTGCACACACTATATATACTTTTTCTATTGTATTATTGACTGCATGCTTGTTTATTCCATGTGTAACTCCGTGTTGTTGTTTGTGTTGCACTGCTTAGCTTCATCTTGGCCTGGTCGCAGTTGTAAATGAGATCTTGTTCTCAACTAGCCTACATGGTTAAATAAAGGTGAAATAAATAAATAAAAATGTAAAGGTCTCTCATAAACAAAACGTCTTCCCCCACCGCTGTGAACGTCACACAGAGCTCTAGCTTGGCTTCCTGAACTCGTTAGGAACTTGCCTTCCATCTCATATTAATCATGTCCATCTATGACAAACAGAATATGTTTTTTGTTTAAAATCTCTGAATTATTTTAGATTACTTTGATAAAGTTGACTATAAATCAATCTCTGAATGTACTAGAGTGACCAAACCCCTCTCCCTGCTGCTCTATGATGTAATGACAACTGGAAACTCTGAAAAAAAACCTTGGTCAAATCATGATGTCTGTGATCTCCAGGTCAGAAATTCGGAGCTTTAGAAAGATGCCAGTGTTTCCGATTTGGAATTCCGAGTTGGATGACCCTTCAAAACAATTTTTCTCAGTCGGAGCTAGTATTTTTCCCAGTTGTATTGAATGCACTGAAGCCGGAGTTCCCAGTTGCTTTGAATGTGGCATAAGGATTGCAGGCATGTGCTTAATTAGTGGCTTTAATGTAGGGTTTAGCCAGAAGTTGATGGACAGTCATAAGAGCGAATGAAATGGTAGGAGGAAAATCCCAGCTTCAAGTGGTGTCAGATTTCACATCCTATGTGACACAGGCGGTAGAGATATACTTCTGTGTCCGTGAGAACCAGGGCTACCGCTTCGATCTACAGTGTCCACAGATCTATGTACAAGCAAAAATGTTGGTCGGAACCAGTACCAAAACCACACAGGTCCCCTAAACAGGAGACTTTATATCTATGAGGTTGTTTTTATGTTTTAAATGTTATCTTTATTTAACTAGGCAAGTCAGTTAAGAACAAATTCTTACTTACAATGACGGCCTACCCCGGCCAAACCTGGACGACGCTGGGCCAATTGTGCGCCGCCCTATGGGACTCCCAATCACAACCAGATGTGTTGCAGCCTGGATTCAAACCAGGAACTGCATTGACGCCTGAGATGCTAGTGTCTTAGACCACTGCGCCACTCGGGAGCCCCATAGATATTAGATCTTTAGGAAAAACATTTGACCTCAAAGGTCGACTAATACCTTGAGAAATTACCATCTGAATGGTAATCACAAACAGAGCAATACATTGACAATTGACCGTTTCCTCTTGGAGTGCTGTCTTCAGCTTTAAGAGCGCATCATTCAATCAGCTCACAGGGAATATGTATATTGAGTGAATTTCCTCCATGATGACCTTCCATGACAGGGGAGCGAGAACCAGGTTGCGTCCCAAATGGCAACCTAATGCCTATATAGTGGTGTACTTACACTACTACAAAGTTGTGCACTATGCAGGGAATAGGGTTACATTTGGGACACAGACCCCACATTGAGTCTGGCCTAGTTTGAGCTCACAAACAGAGATACTCTATGTTCTTGTTCTAATATTTCCTCCATTTATTTGCTTTCAGAAGCCATATCCTGTAGTGGCGGAGATGAGAATGAATCGCCAGGAAAGAGTGACAGCCTGTCTTTCTGTAAATGTTTAGATAGGTGGCTGTGGATGTCACTGTGTTTGGGCGATAGCGGTCATAGAAATATAATTACTAGAAGGGACGTAATTAGGTTAGTCCATGGAAATACTCCTATGGGTACACTCAATGTGGCCGCCGGTCCACCTATCACAGAACATTGACTTGAATGGGATAATTTATTCTAGATTGGTTCAATCCTTATGTCACATTCTAGAATCTAATTCCATTTCTATGGCAGCAGCAGCCCGGATCCCCTGTACACCCCTCCTCTGACCCAGATATAAGCTTTGAACCATTGGCACACAGGACATGACAGGCAGGGATGTGACTGGGCTGACTTCCCAGCGTGCCTTGTGAGACAAGGGGGCTGCTCAGTGGAAGGGAGAAGGAGTGTGTGTGGGGGAGGGAGGGAGTGATGTGAGGGGTCTGGATACTGCTGAAAGGGATACTGGGTCAGTCTCTTGGTGCTTCTCTGGGGTCCGCTCCTGTTCATCACTGATGGGCTGAATGGACTGTCACTCCATCTCGATCAGATCCCACTCGCCCAGACTGTCAATAGGTCTCTCTCTCATCTGTCGATTCAGTCACAGAGAAAATCCACTCAAACCAACGAACCTACATTCAACAAATACACCAACAACCAACAAAATATACAGCAACACCCAATCACACCACACAACACTCTCCTCTCTACATATAATCAAGATACAAATAAATGATTGGACCTACAAAGTCCCGCAGCATAATTGCAAAACTTTTAGTGGAGCAACCACTGTAGCCCTCACACAGACACTGTGATTACAGAATGAGTAATGAGCTGTGTGTCCACTACTGGCGCTGCCGCTCTTAATCTGGCCCTATCAGTTTACAGATGCTTTGAAGGCTGGTCTGGCCGGGTGCAACGTTAGAAGCGAGACGTCTCTCTGATGTCAGGAAAGGAAAAAGCTCATGTGGAGTATTCCATTTCCAACTCACAGAGAAAAGGGAAAAAACATCATTTGGCAAAACATTATTTAACTTTTTTTTAATATAATTTGAGTCTAAGAACTGATCAGGGTTCTTTGGTCATTTCTTGTTGACGGTTCGGTCATGGTTTGTGTCTGGTGTGCTCGTTTCTGCTGGGATCAATCACACTTGCGCGCTAGCTAACAGATGGTGGTGTGCTCCTCTGTTGGTTCGGGTGTTGCGTTTAGGGACCATAATTGGGCTGTTATGTTGCACCGCAGAGCGTGCTAACAGCCGCGCACCCACTTTGACTGGGTAACAACATGTGTCGAGGCTCTGAATCACTGGTTGTGTAGCAGTGGGTATTACACCGTCAGTAAAGAGCCCAACTCAAAGCTGAGCCACAGTTCCCAGGAAGTAGCTAACAGTGAATGTTGTCAATCCATTGTGAGGGATATAAAAAGATATGAGACAATTACCTTTTTGGTCTGTTGTGAGACAAATTTCCCCCTTCAAGGGATAGTTTAGCGAATTGACGTAATTTCATTAAAACTTCCCTTTAAATTCAATACACAGTCTATTCATATTATGACTGTATCCATTTCCTCCCTCTTACCAATGCCAGCCAGAGAAATCCTTGAAATCACGGATATGTTACACGCCATACCTTCTGGTTGTGTTAGTGTTTAGGTATGAGGGCTGACATGGCCAAACAAAACCATGTGTAGGAGATGGGGAGCCATGTAAATGGAGGAAGCAGAGTAATCATATGTGTGTGTGTGCTTTGTGTGTGTGTGTGTGAGAGAGACACTGGGCACTTCAAAGCTTTGATGTTGGAGCTCCTGAACAAGGGCGACTAGAGGTCTGGGCTAATGGGAGGCCATGGAGAGATGAGAGGAAAACTATGGCTGGCTGACACTGTGTGTATGCATGTCTGTTTTCATGTTTGTGTTTGAAAGCCTGTGTGTGTGACCTATACAGAGAGTTTGTGAATACAAACAGTGTACAGTGTGTGAATAGAAATGTGCCTGTGAGGGTGTTTGTTAGAGTGTACAAGTGTGTACATGGCTATGGACGACACAATGTACTGTGTATGAGTGTGGGTGTGTATACGCCGAGGTTACCTCAGTGTCCTCATACTAACAACCCATCTGAAACTCACACAAAGCAAGACAAATGACCACCAACATTCTCTGTATGGTATAAATCCTTTATTAAATAATCATAATAACAATATTAATAACAATCATAAAAAGAACATTTCTGTACAAAGCCCCCAAGCAACAATTAGGTCTGACCAGTGTCAGGGTCGTCCTTGTGAGGTTTAGCCCCTCTCTTGCCCAGAGGGGTGAGTTTGACTCATTCTTGCCCAGGGAGGTGTGTTTTAGCCCCTCCTGCCCAGACAGATTGTGCTACTGTTTCTGTATCTGTAATCTGATATGGGCTACAAAGGCAAGCTGGATCACAGAAGCTCCAAGGCACTTGGAAGAGAGTCCGTGGGGTCCAGTGATGGGAGCCTCTGGGATAGGAGAGGGAATGTGGGTTGGTGGGGTGGAGGGCGGAAGGGAGAAGGGGATAGACTTTACCTCACGGCCCAGCGACCCCCCCCCAAAAAACCTGGGCCTCTCGGTCAGCACAAGCCTGGGTCCACTTCAGTACATCCAGACGCACACAGCCCTATACATGCCCATCATTGCATCAGAATGACCAGGATACTCTTTCTTCGGTGTGTGCGTGCTAGCATGTGCACGCTGTGTATGCATGTGTGTGTGTGTGATCAGTGTGTGTGAAAGTGAGAAGTCTGAGGTACAGTGGAAAGATTTACTGTTCTCTTTCCCACTCCTCCTTCACAAGGCTAGAGAGTCCAGAGGGAGCAGATGTGTGTTTAAATCCTCCTGATTTACCTCTCCCCATAAACCTGTTTCCTGTTAAAACGCCAGCCTCACCGTGACAACGCAAAATGGAGCCAAAGTGTGAAAAAAAGAGCAACAAACATCAAACGAGGAGAGCACAAGTGAAGAACCATGACACCAAGACCACATTGGTCCACTCTGAGGAAATGGTGTCCTTCCATTGGTGTTTCCTCTACCAATCGCTGACTTAAAGCTCAGATGTGTGTCCACTGTCAAGTAACGATCTAGAACATATATATATATTTTTGTTTTTGTATCCCACTTTGCGTTTTATCGTTGATTCGTTACTCATCCAACACACAGAGTACATTGTTCCCAGAGAGGTTGATTTAGGACTTTGTGCTCCATTGATTCATATTTTTGTTTCCTTCTTCTCTCTTCATCAGTTCTCATTTGTAGATGGCTATTCAGTCTCTGCTTGGATTTCCCAGCAATCCATAGGTTGCACTGGCCAAAACCATCTCCACCTTAACCCTTTACTTCACCTAGCCACAGTTTACTGTAAACACGACCGCCAACCTTTTCGATACAAACCCACCGGCAACCACTGCCTGAAACTAAATCTAACAATAAACTCCCTTGCTTTCTATCTTCAAACGGAACACGTTTAGAAGAGAACATGATTAGAACCCCCCCCCCTTCTCCCCCCATTCCCTCCTTTCTTTATCAGCATTCACAGGCTGGCAACAGGCCAAAACGAGAAAGAAAACAGAGAAGAATTGAACAAATAACAAAAAGACACACCAAAGACGGTGATTAGTCTAAAAATACCCCAGACCTGTCAGAAAATGGGGCGGAGAACTGAGGCTGATGTGTTACAGAGACGCAAGAGTCTAACTCAACAAAAACACTTCATAAAGAATTCACTTCACTAGGTTCTAGGCCACTGTGTCCACGTGATAGAGAAATACTATCTAAGCACTGCATGAACACCTGTCTAAGGCGTTTTCTGTGTCAAGGAGTTTAGCATAACATCTTTCCAGTTTAAAAACTAGACCTAGAAAACTATGATGTATTTATATGGAGTTCTCAATTTTGGGGGGAGGGGGGAATAGTAGGTATTGATATGTGTTGATATTTGAACTCCCCTGGCAATGGAACAGTCTGCTATAGGGACCACTTTGGGAAATACCCAGTCCTTCCCTCATTGGTTTTGGTCCAGAAAACCCCACCCTGGACTGCACCACTTTGATTGAAGCAGGGTGGAGGGGTCTCAAGATCAGTCTAAAAAGTGTATTTTCCCCAAAATGTCCTTCCATCTGGCAGGTGTAGTCCTTCAGCTCAGAAAGGAAATTCACGTTCCAAGCAAAGGAGAGAAAACAAAGGAGAAGATAATTTCCTCAAAATGGCCGCCTCTCTCCTTTCCTCTACCCCTCTCCTCTCTCTACTCTTTCTCCTCATGCCTCGGTGCAGCAGCGCTGCTGGTTGAGCTTCACCTTGTGCTTGAGGCCGTCGTACAGCTCAAAGTTGTAGTTCTCCAGCGTGGTAGAACTACGCGATGACAGGCCACTGTAGGAGCACGTGCAGTAGAGCAGCATGCCGGCGCACACAGCGCCCAGCAGCACGCCCAGGGAGCTCATAACGATGATGGTGACCAGGATGGGGTCCAGCGTATACAGCCACGAGTTGTCCTTGTCGGCTGAGGAGGAGACGCGCGTCTCCAGTGGCTCGGAGGACGGGGCCGCCGTACTCAACTCCTCGGGGAACGCCCAGCCTGGACGACAGGAGAAAAAGAGAGGGAGAGGGAGGAGAGAGAGAAGAGAGAGGGAGAGAGAGAGAGAGGGGAGAGAGAAAGGAGTAGAGAAGGAGAGAAAAAGAGAGATGCTTATTAGAAACGAGGTGTTTTTTCACATTTGGAAAAACTTATTGCAGTAATGGACACATGAAATACATTGTAGTTGATGGAAGCACTTACCTCCATCTAACTCGTCCCTGCCATTAAAAAGTCTGCTGTCTCCAAACTCTGGTCTCCTATCTATGAGAGAAGAAGATACAACAGAACAATTGTACAAAGTATGTACAATGCCAAGCATCCATACAGTACATTTTGGTTTCATGCAATAATGTAAGCTGTCTATGTCAAATCTTCCTTCACTGTAATTACTAATTACAGTAATGAATTTCTATAATATGTGTTGGGGCTGCTAAAGTCCAATGGCATACAGACACATACCACAATGTAGAAAAATATCACTTTATTACCACAGATCATACTATATTCACATTCATTTAACTATTTCAAATCACACTTTTGACATAGCTCACAAAGAGGTGCAAAGCCCAAGTAAAGTATCAGCAAACAATTTTACCATCATCATCATCATCATCATCATCATCATCATCATCATCATCATCATCATCATCATCATCATCATCATACAAATAGATTATGCATTGAGCGCTAAACAGACAAAGAGATAATCAAACACAGTTCCCATCCTGGCTTCCACCCACTGCGTTGCGATGTGGTGTGATCATCATGAGATACCAATGAGTATCAGCACTGAGAGTGGTGCTTAGGAGTGCATAAGCCTAGCCCTCCGTTCAACCCCCCCAAAATTCACCCCGACGCTGTTTTTGAAAACGCCACTTTAACTTCAGGTTTATTTTCATCTTGAGTGGTGTGTGCGCAACACTTGGCATGTGGACAGAGGTGGGAGTAAGTGCTTGGCAGGAACACCTTAACTGGAGCCCTCAACGAGAATCATTAATATTGTCTCCAGGGGCAACTGCTGTTGGCTGCTGGTGTGTGTGTGGGGGGAGGGGTGCATGTGCGCATGTGTGAGAGAGAGACTGCATGTGGGTGTGTGTGTGTTTGCGTGAGAGATTGTGTCTGTGTGTGCAGGAGATGGGAAAAGAGAAAAGTGCTTACTACGGCCTAAATAAATGTTATCGCTCCATTACCTAATTAGAGATATTAAGAGCTTGGAGCGGACCTATGGTGAGATGGACAGAGTGGGGTGCCCAACCCGCAGTTGATTTAAAAGCACATTGTGAGTGGATGCCAAAAAACTCCTCTTCACTCTGAGAAAAGTAAAAAGCCTGATTGCCACACACATTCACCCAACTTAATGGGAAGACTCTATGGTCCTTATAGCCTTCTTCAAAAAAAAAACAGATAACATGGTGGCTTCCATAGAAATGTTCTATTTAATTCTGTGGAGGCATCACTCTAACCCAAACACGGTTGTCCTACTTAAAGGGACAGTTCATTCCAAACTCAAAGTTTGTCAGATGCTTTCAGACCTGGGAATTGGTCTTATGTTGAGATAAGTTCACATCCCAGGCCACCGGTTGTAAATGGAAGCACCATCATTTGCTGATTTTATTTGGTGTTTATCTTTTCCACTCATTCGAGGTTGAGGCATATAGCTGGATCTACACAACTATGGGACGTGGACTCATCTCATAGTCTACTTTTGAGATCGGAAAACACCTTTGACATATGTGGTGGTTAAATGGGCAGGTATTTAACTAAACTAGCTCTGGATGTACTATAATGGTGAGATAGATAACTGTTTATCATTAAAGGGATAGTTCAACCAAACTACACAATTAAAAAAAAAAAAAAAAATCCCCTGAAAGCAGTCTATAGAATCCATGCTTAGGCTTTGTTTACATGGCCACTGTTTTGTAATTTGGGTGAACTTCCCCTTTAAGGGCCATCTGATTCTCAGAGCTCTACATAACCACTAACAAACCAGCCAACTTAAATATGTGCTAACTATTATCATAATTGGGCCTGGTCCCATTTGAAACATATTTCCAATTCTCTTGGCCACCAGTTGTTATACCATTACATTCTTTGCCATTTTGTTTATACCCTCAATGTTCTAATGACGGATGCATCCCGCCAGCATCCATCTTAAGTTATGGGGAAGCATCGTTTGTAGTTTGTCTCTGGTTTCCATGATGTTTTGGTGCATTCTCAACTAAGAGCACACGCAACAGAAAAAAAAAGTCTTACAGCTGTTTGAGAGTATTGCATAGAGTTGGATGTGGGGCTTACCAGCCACATGTTGTCACATGGGTGACGACATTGAGGACTTTCCAAGATAGAACACAAACAATGTGGGAATGAGCATTAATCACTGATGATGATGATGATGATGATGATGATGATGATTGATAATGATATTATAAAGACAGGGACTCTGCTCACAGACTGACTGAGGGGTCATAATTCAATCAAAAGCTTGATGCAGGGTTTCCGGTGTGGGACTACTGAAATATTATTCTTGAGCTGCGTGAATGAGGTTGATTCCTCAGGTCAATAAGAGTGACACAAAAAATGCTCAACTTCATATTCAAACATGCTTTTAGTCTTACAACTGGAATACCCAATAACCCGGCCCGCGCATAATAAACAAAACACAAGTAATCGTTACAGTGCATCTATTTAACATTTCCTTCAGTAATAGTAACACTGACACCTTAGCCTGTCCTGGCGCGCTATCTTTATAATGAAGCCTCTCCTGTAGCGCATCCATTGTCTCTGACTGTAGCATTCCCTCTCCTCCCGCTCTTCTCTCTCCTCAGAGTGTTCCAGTGGAGCTGTCAGTAAGACAGTATCTCTCACTTGTCTGTTTGTGGTCCGACAGCGCTGGAGGTCTTACATGGCTGAACTACTACACCCACACCGGGCCGGGAGGTTAGCCCACACCGAGTGTGTCCGTGCTGGTGCGATTTCAGGAAGCCCTCGGGGGGGGGGGGGGGGGGGGGGTTAGGAACCAGAACTAGAACCAAAAGTCCTGTAAGGCTGGAGGTTGGGTTTGAAACGAGCCACTCACATAGATCGCTTCATCTCTCTCTGAATCACATCACCACAGTTTGAAGTGTGAAATGTCAACGACCAACTCCCCCATAAAAACAGTGACCGAAACTACGTCCGTAGTCCGTAGGCAGATTCAAATGATAGAAATAGTGTTCGAAGAGTTAGTCTGTGAACAATAACATCCGCTGCTGATGAAAGCAGGACCTAACAGAAAATGTCACTGTCAATACCACTCCGATCCTTGTCCCCCGTTCCATCATCCGTGATCCATGCCATCAAAAGGGGAGGTGTTTAGCTGTAAGCCCCACCGCTTCCTTTCAGCAGAGGGCATATGTTTGGTGGCCGTGGTTGTCTAGCCTCACGGTGAGCACGGGCTCCGTCCCTGGAGCGGCCGTTACCGGGTTACTGGCTGAGCACTGGGAGTACTGAAAGTACTGGGATTGGCTGTGGTAGGCCACAGAGAGCTGGCTCTTCTTCGCTGCCAGCCTTCGTCGATGGCAACAGAGCGCCCGTACCAAGATGGCCACTGCCAGGAGTATCAGGGCACCCCCGGCGGCCACGAGGTAGTACCAGAGGGTGGGTATGAGTGGCAGCGCCAACGTGTCAACTGTGGGGTCACTCCCGCCAGGAACACCTCCCCCTGGTGGAGAGATAAGGAATATGTTGGCTCGGGGGGGAGTAGAGAGGAGGCAAGCTAAGCACATCCAATGGACTGCTTTGTTTTTTGTGTTTTTTTTTCCTCCCCTGTGGCTTTCCATCACATGAACAGCAGGCGTACGAGCACATGGGCATGCACAAGCATGCCAGCTCAAACGGGGGAAAAAAGTTATTCATCACAGATAATGGCTAAAACAAATCAAATGCATCAGGGTTTTTTGGATCTGAGGATTGAAGCTTGGGTGGCAGTCGATGGTGAGAGAGGTGATTTTCACACTAAGAGCAGTATAGCTACAGATTTTAAATGAGTCTGTGGGATTGAATTGATCCAATGCTCCAATGAATAAAGGTCTCATGTAATAACTTGGGTGTGAAACAAAGGGTGTGATAATTAGCTGTAACAGAACAGACGCACACACACACACACACACAGACCCACTGGACAGAGACATCTGAACAATATGAATTGATACCTAATTAACTTGAGAACAAACATCAATTCAGTTTGAACGAAATCAAACCAAAGAGGTTTCAAGCCCTGTGGTTGATTTATGATTGACACCTGGGTTGGATCAAGACACAAACTGTGTACGTTGTTGACTTTTTGTACATTCAATTGAAAAGTCACTGATGCAACGTTACGTGACGACGCCCTCCAACGAGGAGCCACTACTTCCTGTTGGTACAGGAAATCCCAGTGCTCCACTGACCAATCATAAGACCCCATGGAGTCCACATAGGAATGTTCTGGATTATTCTCTCTTTAATTTGGACACAGTGATGGAATATGTTTGGCAGGTTCAAATGGATTTATTTGGAAGACACATTGCTGTTCTGTTCTAGTCTTTGTTTTTGTTGCTCTCTTGGTCAGTTCTTTCCTCTTCAGGCCAAGAAGTATCTCAGTGGAGACCCTCCTCTACTAACACAGCTCCTCCACTTCAATCCTATGAACCCCTCTCACATTCTTTGCGCAATCGCCCTAACAACGTCTTCCTATTCATACACGTCTGTGAAATCATACGCCGACAACAGTTTCCAAGAACTCTTAGGTCTGATCTAAGAAAATGGACCAAAACCAGCAGTTTAAGGGAGAGAGAGAGAAAGAGAGAGAGAGAGGGATAGAGAGGGAGAGAGAGAGAGAGAGAGAGAGAGGGAGAGAGAGGGGGAGAGAGGGAGAGAGAGAGAGAGAGGGAGAGAGCGAGAGAGAGGGAGAGAGAGAGAGAGAGGGAGAGAGAGGGAGAGAGAGAGAGAGGGAGAGAGAGAGAGAGAAAGAGAGAGAGGGAGAGAGAGAGAGGGAGAGAGAGAGGGAGAGAGGGAAAGAGGGAGAGAGAGGGAGAGAGAGGAGAGAGGGAGAGAGAGGGAGAAAGTGAGAGATAGCTGAGAGACTCCATGTACGGTGTAGAGTTGAAGCCATCCTGAGTATTCGACCATGTCACATAATTACAGAGGGAAATGGTGCGTGTACCTGCCACTGCACTGTGCACACGCTCATTAGACAGAGCTGAGAGGATGAGAGAGACACCGGCGTCGCAGCTGAGTCACTCTATTTGATTACGTTTCACTAGGAAGTGTGTATGTGTGAGTTTTTGTGTGTGTGCTTTTGTGTGTCTGTGTGGGCGTGCGTGCATGTGTGTGTGTATGAGTCTGTGTGTGTCTGTGTCTGTGTATATGTTTGCGTGCGTCACGGTGGAGGAAAAAATTGCACACATCACACACACAAATTCCCAAGCTCTTATCTTATTGGAATCAGCAGCCAAAAACGCTATATCAAGCAATAACATCAATCCCCTATAGCTCTCCCAATATTTCTATTGAGGCAGACATGTCAAAGCAATAGTATGAATTTCTCTGCAATAAACTGGATTCTGCTGGATTCAGTGGGCTCTGATGTCGTTTGATGATGTCTGGATGCTGATGATGATTTTGGGAATCGTTTGTCCCCAAAGAAGCATTAATCAAGTGGCGAACACAGCTCTTGCACACCCATTTCTCTTGATTGGACTGGGCTTGTCACATGGGTGCCATCAAGCAAAGCTCCCATTAACCAAAGCTGTACAGTGCAGCGCAGCGAGCAGGAAGCGGAAACATTTGCACAGGAAGTGACATCATTACACGGCTAAAGGGGCACAAACTCACCTGTCATGTCGGGAGGGAAGGCAGCAAAGGGATCTGAAAGAGAGAAACAAGACTGTTTATAACCTGAACAATAGCTAGGAAAGTCAGCTAAAAACATTTAAACAAATTTCATTCGGATTCTGTTGGCACTGATATCACTCTATAGCCTATTGACAACTTTCTCAGTACTGCAACTCAAAAGAAATAGAATGAAAGAGCCTGTAGGTATGTGTTCTTGGGGTAGAATGCAATGTCAAAGAGTGTGTTATTGTGAGTTGGGAGACTTGGAGGGCGACTGTGTTTGAGTTTGAGTTTATTTTTACAGGGACAGTGCACATTAATCAACGTTTCAGTAAAAGTGCCGGTTTTAGCCAGCCGGCTAATTTTCAACCGCAGTCCCTGGGCAGGGTGTGAAGTTTGAGTCATTCAAAGTTGTGGAGTCCAGTTGAGCTGGGGAAGATTGCTGCCTGGCTGGCTGACTGCACACACAACGTTGAGTCTGATTGACTTGGAAAGGCAACAAAAAGAATTGGGGCCTGCGAGAGGGGTGACTTGGGAAGGGGAGACTTTTTGGCGGTAACACCAATGTGCTGTGAACAAACTCGACTGCGCTGGTTGATAAGAGCACTCCCAGCATGCCTTGGGAATGAGGAAGAAGGAGAAAATGGGTAGAGAGGGGGAGAGGCACTTCCACACCGGTTGACAGAGGGAGGACGGGTTTTCATCTTTCGTCTCACAACCACACTACCGTACCCCCCCCCCCCCCCACACAGCCCAACTCTATGAAGTCAAACTCGATGATGGCAGGTTTTTGGCTCAAAACCCACGGTCTGTCTGTGATCTGTTTAAGACCTACTCCTAAACCCCCCCTGCTCTGGCTAGATTAAAAAGCCCAACACACACACACACACACACACACACACACACACACACACACACACACACACACACACACACACACACACACACACACACACACACACACACACACACACACACACACACACACACACACACACACACACAAACACACACACACACACACACACACACACACACACCTGTGCCGGATCTATTGCTTTGACGGCTCTGGAAAGCTCTGTTTACAGATACGAGAGGAGAAGAAGAAATCTAACGAAACATAGATTAGCATCGCAGGGGCCCACGGGGCGTTTATGGCCTACTTTCTATTCTTCCTTTCTTTTTCTGGCAGAGGAATAACACTCCACTCTTTCGTTCATTCTCTCTCCTTTCATCTCTTCGCCCCGGCTTTCAGAAGTACCAGTCAGTCTATCCCCGAAATTCTGATGAGGGAACTTGTGGTGTGTGTTTGTGTTGTGTGTGTGTGGGGTGTTTAAAGCACAACTGGAGTGACAGGTCGGGGACCCCAAGGGAGGAGAGGAGGAGGAGACAGAGGTAGAGAAGAAATGAGAGAGAGAGAGATAGAGGGGGGAACAGAAGTTGAGTGGTGTGGTGGGATGACGGAGGAAAATAACTGGGGTGCTGGAGGGTCAGGTGTGTGTATACACATGTATGTATGTGTGTGTATGCACATGTATGTATATGTGTCAGTGAGTGTGTGTACACATGTTTGTATAATCTGCAGACTTACGTGTGCACTCCTCCAAAGGTGTACCAGAACTCATGTGGATGTTGTCGATCATGATATGGCCCTTGGTTCCGTGGTCAAAGAAGCCTTCCATAACCACCTGAGAGGAGGAGGAAGAGGAGGAGGAAGGGTAAGGGAAGGAGGAGGAAGAGTAAGGGAAGGAGGAGGAGGAAGCGTAAGGGAAGGAGGAGGAGGAAGAGTAAGGGAAGGAGGAAGAGTAAGGGAATGAGGAGGAGGAAGATTAGGGGAAGGAGGAGGAAGAAGCAAATGACCTACATGTAGATGCAGGGATACATCTTATACATGGAATCGATAACCATGAATATGGACCACTGCAACACATAACCACTAGTAATATACTTCTGCTTGTTTCTCCAGCTAACTCTTCTCCAGCTAACTCCAGCTAACTCTTCTCCAGCTAACTCTTCTCCAGCTAACTCTTCTCCAGCTAACTCTTCTCCAGCTAACTCTTCTCCAGCTAACTCTTCTCCAGCTAACTCCAACAGGCAATTTTTATGGAAGGGAGAGAGGAGCATGCTGACGCCCGAATACCTGGAACTCTTTGGGGGATCGGGGCAGGATGGTGCGACCCTCCTTCCAAACGGGGCCCTGGTCGCCGCGGAGTGCCCAGAGAAGGGTCTCCTTGTGATGGGCATCGCGGAGAAGGATGCGCAGGGTGCCCTGGGCCTCTCCCCACAGCTGGTAGGAGAAGAGCAGGCAGAGAGGCCCCGTGTCGGGTCCCACCATGGGGCTTAGGATCCTGGCTCGTTGCCGCGCCATCTTGGGGTTGGCTTCGATGTACAGGTAGCTATTCAGGTCTGTGTGGGGAAGGGAGACAATGCAGTGGTGGGTTTAGAGACTTGAGATGTTGCAGTGAGGGGAACACAGTACGTATACACACACGTATGGGCAATACATACACGTAGGCACATGTGCACACACACGAGGGAGTGTACACACACACACACACGTGCGCACATCAGTGCATCTGCACACACAAGAATAAAACCACACAATACCACAACTACAAGGTCAGACTTACAATAGCACAGGGATATGATACATATCAAAACACACCTAACAGAAGAATAGGGTCAGTGAGAGAGTCAAGCACTAAGGGAAGGTGATGAATTCACAGCCAACCCAAGGGAGCCATTCCCATTGCTATTCAGGTAGACCCCATTACATAATAGCATTGGGTTCAACGCAGACAGTTGTTTATAGAAGAGGATGTTTAGTTAGTAAATTGGATGTGGACTTTGGAATCCTTTGAGGGATTGAACCTGACAGGGCGTGTGTATGTAGAGTTAAGTGGGCCAGTATCAACACATTGCTGACAAGATCACCTGTGCTTTATCGCAGTGTGTGTTAGAGCAGTTAGGTGAGGGAACTACAGATAAAAATCACTGTGTGTGTGTGTGTGTGTGTGTGTGTGTGTGTGTGCGTGCGTGCGTGCGTGCGTGCGTGCGTGCGTGTATGCGTGTGTATATTGTCCAAGAGGCACTAGGTACAATGAAGTTATGGATATTAGCATCCCCATATTCCAGCTGAATGTTCATGTATAAACCGTTATATATTACAAACTGACATGTAATTATGTAATATATATATAAATAGTATATGCTATGTCCCCTGTACTCAGGCAACAGGTGTAAATTGAAAACAATGTCTATCTTCAAAATATGATTAAAATTATCATTTTGACCCCATGGACTTTCAGTCCTTGCATCTATAGCTCCATCTACGAATTGTTTGGTGATTACATTTATCCAGCTTCATCCCTCAGCTTCATAGAAAACATTTATTTCATAGAAAATACATTTTCATTAAGGAATGGACCTTTATATTTGTTTAGTTGAAGCTAGACCATAGAAACAGAACTCGATGAGCACAGTGCACAATGTCATAGTCATTGACCTCGATTGTGATGCAGCTGTGATGTCATCCGAACACCTGTGAAGCAACATTCTAGAGGTCAACCAAATCATTTAGGCACTTGAAAGCATTGCCTATCACATTGCTATCTGCTCTGAACAATTAAACAATATATAATTACGTCAAGTTCTTTCAATAATGGACTATCTCCAATATCTGAGCCAGTTCGGGCCCCTCCATCCATTCCCTTTGGACCAGTTCATCTGGAAAGTGTTGAAGATGGTTCCAAAGGACGTTCTCGCCTCATGGCTGATTACACAAATGACTGGAGGATCTCCCGCGCCTGGAGTGGCTACCTACCAGGTCCTGAACCAGGTTTGTTTGGCCTAGATTATAGTGACTAGTCTGAAATGGCAACTTATTCCCTATATAGCTAGTGAAATACTTTTGACCAGAGCCCTGGGCCTAGGGCGGGTTACTCTAAAACACATTGTGACAAATGTTGATGTAAAAAGGGCTTTATAAGTACAATGTGATTTATTGATTGATTCATTGCAGGGACAATGGCAAAGTCCATTTTTGAACACCCAACCTGCATGCCAGTTCCAGCCCAACTCAGCCCCTGCCACCTTTCAGCTAAACTCCAGCTATGGACAAGACCAGGACCATTTTATGGACTGGAAAGAGGGGCCCCAGATCAACAACAACAATCAAGTGCATTGTCATCAGGATGTGGAGCCAATGGATGTTGATGTTGTTGTGGAGGTGAAAGACAACAGCCAATCAGTAGCCACTTGGCAGGCAACAGTCTGGTCCAGCCAATCAGCAGCTAAAGGCCAGGCAACAGCCTGGCCCAGCCAATCAGAAGCCACTACCAAGACAACATTCGGGCCAAGCCAATCAGCAGCCGCTACATTTTTGTCATCTAGCCAGCAGAATGCCGCTATATTTTGGCCATCGAGCCAGACAGCAGTCTCCAACAACCAATCAGCAGCCTGCACTAAGAGAGATGGTGACGACATGAGGAGCAGCAGCAATTGCCAGGTGTTTGACCCCAAGAGTAGGAGGATGTAAATGTGAGAGACTCTTAAGGGTCATTTTTCCCAAAAAATGGAGGGTCAGTGTCACAGCCAAAAGACTCAGTCCATCACAGAGACCTTGACGTGTGGATCACAGCATAAGAAGCTGTAGAACCACAAGCTTGACTATTTTTCATAGAAAAATAAATGTTTGATTGATTGCAAACTAAATTCAGCATGGCTCTTTTGTGTCCATGTTATGGTGGTTACTGTAGCTACATGTACGTCGTAAAATAATGTGCTGTCGTGGAGGGAACTAAATCATTTATTTGATTATATTAAAGGTTTAGACCAACTGTATAAGGACAGCAATCAGCATCCATAATGCAAATGCAGATAACTCACTTGTAATGAATTTAACACTTTATCAAGGAAATGTACACTCTACAATTTGTACCTAACTTAAATCTGGAAGACGACTGAAGTTTGTATTGTATGTGAGAGGGAGAGAAAGCTTGAGTACATTGAAGTGTGTATTATACTGTGCAGTATGTGCATGTGTGTGTAGCCACCCTAATAGTCTGTCACGATGACAGCCCCCCTCTGCTCTCTAGTGTGTGTGTCACATCAGTGTGTGTGTGTGTGTTTGTAAGGAGCCCTCCCATGCAGCACCATACAGCACTGTCGATCGCTGTGCGTCTATCTGTGTGTGAGTGTGTGCATGCGCGAGTGTGTGAATGCAAGTGTGTGTGTGTGTGTGACTGTGTGTATACGGGTGTATGAGTGTGTGTGCGCGAGTGTGTGCATGCGTCCGTACGTCTGCGTGTGTGTACGTGTGGGTCTTCACCACACAGAAAACATCCCCACTTTATCAAACTGATCTTAATGCGTTCGCAGAGGCCCCCCTCTCCCTACACCTCGGGTGAACCCGGCGTCTCTGAACGCTCCCCCCATTGTTCCGCAGCTTGTTCGGCAGACAGCTCATAATCGAGAGGGGCGCGTTCACGTGATGTGATGCAACAGCATTATTAATCCATTTTCTCAGCAGTCTCCTGCAGCGAGCGAAGACAAAGAGAACTCAATCCACAAACGCGGGCCTCGTTATCGACGCCGCGGGCACCACACGTTGATATGCTACGGCGCGAGTTCTCCAGCTGTTATGTTTTTACATTTTACAGAGAGAGAGAGATCAAGAGGTTACTGGGTCTGGGTTTTCTGGGTCACGAGAGAGATAAAGAAAGGGAGGGAGAGAGGGAAAGAGGGGGGAGCGTGGACAGTGAGATAGAGAGAGAAAGGGAGAATGAGAGAGATAGAAAGGGAGAATGAGTGATAGAGAGAGAGAGCGAGAGCGAGAGCGAGAGCGAGAGAGAGAGAGAGAGAGAGAGAGAGAGAGAGAGAGAGAGAACCTCTCTCTTAGGCTGACCACTAACAGGGCGATCTGATTGGATGATTTGGCTACAATCCTCGACCTACGTACCCAGGGATTCCCCGATCTAAGGCCCAGGTGACATCAGAGATTCCCAACCACTTTGAGCGCGAGCAGGTCCTGAAACTCCCCCTTTAATTCTTCACAGCTGCAGCTTGTTAAATATTTCATGGGCCCCATTCGAAATATATCAAAAACCAATGAATTTTAAAACAAGGTCAGGATAACAATCCCTTTAACCCTCATTTGGCGGAGTCCCAAATGGCCGCCTATTCCCTATTATAGTGCACTACTTTTGACCAGGACCCATTGGACCGGCTCATAGGGACCTTGTCAAAAGTAGTGCACGATATAGGGAATAGGATGTCATTTAAAGCACGGTCAGTGTAAGAAAACCTCAAAGAAAAACTCCAAACCGCTCATATCTTTAATTAATATGCCAAAAGCTTCACTCTTTTTTGATCTGGGGGTATGTATAAAGGGGACTTAATAATTGCTCTAAGTACATGGAAGGCTACTTAGGGAGCCAGAGATTTGCCTGCAAGGTAATCGAGGGGCAGGAATGCTCGGCTGGGAATATGGTTTTCCAGTTTTTTTCCTCTGGAATCTCTTGCCTCTGTAGTTAATAAGTGCTACTGGTTCTTAACTTTTTCCTGCCCAGAACGCTCCCGGAACAATCCGTTAGCATCACAGAGTTGTAGCGCAGTCACATAGAGCAGAGTGGATGAGTTACACGTTATAAATGCGTGCGTGTGAGTGTGTGTGTAGGTCTGTGTGGTTGTGTGTGTTTATAAGTCACAAAATCAGCCTCGGCTGGGGCTCAAACAGAGTTTTTGTACATTCAAATGTTTACAAACACCAAACAAGTACTTTACTGTATATCAAGCTAAATTAGCCCAAGTGGCTATCTAACCTCTTTCTTGCCTTCTGAACATGGTTGTTGTGAACCACCATTGCCAACCCCGATTTAGGGGGGGAAGCTAGCTGTGCTATGCTCAGGGAGACTCACCGGTGGGGGGCAGAGCGAGGTCCAGGCTGGGGCCCTGGGCTGGGGCTTTGGAGCTGCTGTGGAGGGACCAATGGAGCGGGGCGCTGAGGTCGTGAGTCCAGCCACACAGACCCTGCTCAAAGTCACACACACCACCCATTGACGGAGGGGAGGAGCTAGCTCCTGGAGAGAAAGGGTGGGAGAGGGACAGAGAAAGACACACAGAGAGAGAGAGAGAGAGAGACATCAATCATCAAACATTCTACAATATTATACAAACATAAAGTATCTATATGCAACATTTCCACACAGCATGCTTACAGACACTCACCTCTGCCCGACCGCTGGGCAGTGCTACTCTCCATTGGACCAGACAAAGTCGGCGTGGCTGTGTCAGCCAGCGTGCTGGTTTCTATGGAGGCACAACACATAAGTGTTGTCAGTTACATCCAAGATGCTCAAAATGAAACATACTCAATGAAACATACTCAATGAAACACCGCATTGTGAATATGACCACAGCTTTCTGACTAATCAACAGTTTGCCCAATTACAATCAATACAATTTCCCAACCTCTGCTTCTCACAGACTAGTGCTTACTCCACACACCTAAATGAGAGTCTGAGGTCATCTCCCACACTCCTTCCCTCCCGTCCTCCCCCTCCCAGATGAGGTGACAGACTGAGCCAGGCGGTGATAGTCTCTTAGCCCAGACATTTCCCTCCCTCCATGGGTCTGTTAGCCCAGACATCTCCCTCCCTCCATGGGTCTCGACTGTCTCCACTGTCTCCACCTCCATCCACAGCCCAGTCAGACCAGTGGCTGGGGCCCTGTCAGGACAGGCCAGACACCACTGGCTCCATGGGTGATGAATGGGCCTAGCTAGTTCACCTTCAAATGGATGATCATGCGCATGCAGGCACATGCGCACGCACGCACGCACGCACGCACGCACGCACGCACACACACACACACACACACACACACACACACACACACACACACACACACACACACACACACACAGCAGCACATGGTCTACAGACTGCATTAGGAATGTTATCGGCGATAAGTGGCCATGCTATTGGGACCAGATGGGACAACCCTGGTTCCGTTATGCAATGACAGAGGGAAAGGTTTGGGTCATCTCTGCATTCGAACCACAATCTAACCAAGGTCCTAATCATATTATCATCCACCCATGGCCCCATATATCGCATCATGGGAATTTGTGGAAACTCTGTTCCAGGCTCCGTTCCAAAAGTTTGGGAACCACTGCTTTCGAGTATACTTGTGCTTCCTGATCATTTCTATGTAAAACTCTGCATCCAAGATGGCAAAACCTTTTTTTCCAAGCATTCATACTTTCCCTAAGATGTCATTTAGGAGTGCAATGACTGGAGAGACACACCAAACTCGAACATCTGGAAAGCAAGACTGCTAGGGCAGAATCTGGATGCATCTGCAGTCCAAAAACATAGCTGCTAGCTAATAGCTACATCAGTGTAATGATACTTCCTGGGCATGGCTAGCACAGTTTGCGTTTAGCGGCGATTGAGAAACACAGACGACAACAAACATGGAGGAAAGTTGATTACATTGTCCATATTAGGACGGATTGAAACGAGTCCTGCTGGAACTGAGGCTGTCCTAATATGGACACCATAGTTGATTGATCCTTTGACATTTTACGGTGACACAACTGCTTGTGAGGAAAAAATGAAACGGATGAAATGAATGAAACGGACACAGCCGGACGTCTGACGCTGTGGAAAGACACAGCTAAAATACCGCAACATGAAAGAATAGCGCCCAGCTGTTGAGGTCTCTGACTGCGTGACATTAGCCTAACGTTAATGTCACACCCTTTACTGAGGCAATTAGTTGGCCGATCAGATTTTAATCACCAAGGAGCTATGGGGACCCCACCGGAAATACGTTAACCCCCTACTCCTCCCTAACCTTTTTCACATCCAGAGGACCGTGTATCCTGTTATTTTATCCCCCTTAGCGCAAGCCTTTCCTCCAAGCCATTGCATCTCTGTGCTTTCAAAGGTCAGGCCTTGTCACAGTGGAAACGGCTTGACCTTTGTGGGGTGTGACAGGGGTGTGTGTGTGTGTCTGTCTGGTGTATGACAGAGGTGCCAGGGGTGACGGGAGAGAGACAAGGAGCTATGACCAGCCTGCCTCTCCCCGAGGGCTCCCCACTCCTTGACATGTGTGAGGAAACAGCTACAGAGCTGCACCGAGAGGCCGGCCCTTATACAGTATCACTGTGCCTTTCTCCTTGTGCAGAAGGCCTCCTCGTGCAGGAGGGCCTCCTCGTGCAGCAGAAGCAGAAGGCCTAACCGTGCAGGGAGAGGATCCCCTCATGCAGGAGAAGGCCTCCTTATTCAGGTATCGAGTCCCCTCATGCATCAAAAGGCCTCATGCATCATAAGGCCTCCTCATGCAGGGAGAGGGACCCTCATGCAGGAACAGCCCCTTCAAATCAAATGTGATTTGTCAGATGCGCCGAATAGAACAGGTGTAAACCTTACAGTAAAATGCTTACTTATAAGCCATTAACCAACAATGCTTTAAGAAGTTTTATAAGAAAAAAAAGTGGTAAGTAAAAAAAAAGAAAACATAAGTAACAAATAATTAAACA
Organism: Salvelinus fontinalis; assembly: GCF_029448725.1. Taxonomy (NCBI): domain Eukaryota; kingdom Metazoa; phylum Chordata; class Actinopteri; order Salmoniformes; family Salmonidae; genus Salvelinus; species Salvelinus fontinalis. The sequence continues at coordinate 42,605,463 of NC_074671.1, forward strand.
GCATTAGTAAAATAACAATAGGGAGGCTATATACAGGGGGTACCGGTACAGAGTCAATGTGCAGTCGAGGAGGATGAGGAAGCGCTGCACTTCCGACCGGAAAGGAGTACAGGGCCCATATGTACAGTATCAAGTGTCTTATAGTAGGAAGACTTTTTTTAAGGATCTACTCAGCCCTCTATCTATGTTATGTCATTTGCTGTGATCTAAAACGCAAAAGCGATCCTAAATCATTTGTCCTACACTGAGACGCTTGATACAAACGGCACCAGGGGAACTGTCATGTTTCAGAGAACACAGTGAACAGCGCTCCACCCCTTCCCCCTCACTGTTCTCAATCCCCCCCAGCCCCCTTACTCCGCTCCTTCTCTTCTGGAAAACAGCCATAGCTCTCTCTGAACAATCTGACTCAACAAAATTTGAGCAAGAATAAAAAAAAGTGTCAATTATGTAAAGAGCCTCTGTAAAACACACACACACACACCCGCCCGCCCACACGCACACCCATTAAACCAGCGCAATTGTCAAACGTACGCTTCCTTTGCAATTTCGACCTGTTAAAGCCGGCGCTCTTCTATTTTCAAACCCTAGCGCCAGGATTGATAATTTACCTGGCTTATATGAGCTTGCTTGTGCGGAGGTGGGAGGGGTGTCAATATTTTAGCTGTGTCCTTAAAAACGTGCGCCAAAGTGCCAATTTCAGGCAGCGCTCGTGGGGATATTTAAAAGACCAACCAAAAGCTGCTTTTAGCAATAACAACGGTTGTTTATGGCATGGATTTTGAGTGCAGCCTATCCAGCCATGATGCACAGTACCCATACGCACAGTGAAAACAAGAGATATGTACTTT
>NC_074671.1:42611313-42629673 GCF_029448725.1 Salvelinus fontinalis
ATATTCCATTAAAAATCAGCCGTTTCCAGCTAATTTAGTTATTTACAATATTAACAATGTCTACATTGCATTTCTGATCAATTTTATGTTATTTTAATAGACCAAAAAAATAGCTTTTATTTCAAAAACAAGTGACCCCAAACTTTTGAACGGTAGTGTATATTTGTAGGATATTTTGGCAGTTATGCAATGACAGAGAGGAGAAACAGATTGAACGTTTGGAGCGGGGATTGAACCTCAGTCTCCGGTGGGGAGAGGAGTGTACATGTGTCTAAGCCGGGAAAGTTAATAGAATACCACGAGCTTACCTGGCACGTCACAGCCCAATATTTCCACTCTCATCCCGATCCCGGCAGGAGACCACCTCTCTGGATAGATCCTGATGAACTGGGCCAGGGTCTCCTCAAAACGGCGTAGCTCAGGGGTGTCGTAGTGGGTATTCCCCTCAAATATCTGCAACACGCAAACAGAAATAAAGCAGAAATATTTAAATGTACTGTGGCAAAAATCTTTGTGTAGATTATTTAAATGAGTATAATCATACTTTACACTGACATGCACGCACACACAACCCCAACATCACCCCCATCCTACACATGTCCCCCTCCCCCACACTCACCTTGGGCTGGCTGGTCTTGCTGTCCATAACGTACCCCCAGTCCTTCCCGTCTAGACTGTGAGCCACGCGGTACTTCCTCACAAAGGCCCTGTTGTCCGTGCTGCTTGTCCCCTCTCCGCCCCTCGCCCCCTGGGTAATAATCCCCCCGACAGTCTTGGGGACACCCAGGTCCACTTGGAGCCACTCCTCTCCAGCCAGGGGCTGAGCGGGGCTGGGGAACCAGCCTGAGTGGCTGCCCACAAGGCGGGCATTCCCAGGGGACCACAGCATGTCTCGAGCTGACGAGGCTGAGATCTGGGCGTCAGGGAGCAGGCCAGAGAGGAGGCCCTGCATCTCTGAACACGGAGCATCTGAAGTTATGGAAGAAGATGAGTGGGGAGAGGGATGGGGAAGGGAGGGGGAGTGGGAAGGGAAATTATTGATCAAAATCCCCTTTATTGGGTCAATGTTATACATTACACAAAACTATCACATTTCAACCCTCACATATTATCTGTAAAAGAAGCAACGAGAGAGAAGGAGGGAGAGAAGGGGAGGGGTTCCAGGAGATGATAGAGGAGGAGGAGAGAGAGATGGAACTAGGAGAGAGAAGAAAGAAAGAGCGAGGGAGAATGGTAGGGGAAAGAGCGAGAGAAAGAGGACGGTAGAGGAGATTAGCGAGGAAGAGACCGAGGGAGAAACAGGGGAGAGAAGACCAGAGACAAGACGAGACAGAGGGAGTGAGACCGAGCGAGGAGAGAGAGAGAGGAGAGCATTAGTAGGGTTGACGGTTTAAGAGCACACAGATCAAAGTTTCATGCTGTTATGTCACAGCACTGGCAATGAATGTAAATTATGGATAAATGACAACAGAAATGTATGTGTGTGTGTGTGTGTGTATGTGAGTGTGTGTATCGACGTGAGGTCATCGTGCTTGTCTTCAAGTGACTATGTGTGTACCTGAACGGTGAGAGCCAGTCTAACATGCACTTGCAATACTAGCTAATGAGTGGTTCTCTCTCTCCCTCTGTGAATCACAGTTCAAGGTTTACAAGTGAACAAGAGTGTCATGAATGATGGATTGTGACCCTTTCTTGTGACATACTGCATCTGCGAGATTGTATGGGGTTGAGAGAAAGTAGGCCGATATCCTGAAGTCAAAAACAGTTTAAAGGGCAGGAGAGGGAGAGGAAGAGGAAAACGGGGAGAGACAGAGAATTATTCAAAGGTAGAGAAAGGATATTGATAGAGAGAATTGGAGTAGGTGGAGAGGGAGCGAGAGGGGGAGAAAAAGTGAAAAGCAAGAACAGAGTATGGAATGAGAGAGAAAATGAAAGCGAGAGAAAATAATGATTACGAGGGAGAAATTTAGGAGAAGGAGGAAGGGGAGCAGAAACATAGTGGAAAGGTAGAGAGAGTGAGAGTGAGGGAAAAAAGACGAATGCGGACGAGGAAGTGATTGGAGACATGCTGGCTGAGAACGGAGTAAAACTTTGATTAGACTAATGCTCTGGTTGCTGTCGGAAGTTCTTATGTATGCGTGTGTGAGTGTGTGTGTGTGTGTGTGTGCTCATGTTACTGCGTAGTTAATGCATAAACTGGCTGGCATTTCTTCTAAGGGAATTTTTAAAGTTTCTTCACTGAGAGCAGGAGATGCCGGAACACATTTTGTCTCTCAAAAATACTCTGTTTTGACGTGCAGTGGGACAGAGGATATAATGTAAAAGATGCCTCAAGTATCTAAGTCAAAATAACTGAGACGTCTCTTTTCCCTTGGCTCCCTCTCACACACACCTATGATCTGGCAGCCGTAGAGCTCGAAACGCAGGGCAATGCCGTTCTTCCAGTTCTGAGGCCGGATGCGTACGAAGCGGGCTAAGACGGGCTGGGGTATGCGGTTCAACACCACCTCAGATGGGTCTGTGTTCGCATGGAACGTCTGGAGAACACACAAAGAGGGGTATACGGTTAGACGTTTATACCAATCAAAAGATACCACACACATTTTATACCACACACACATCAGCAGTGCTAGGGCACAGTGTTGAAGGTGGCCAAACACCGACAGAAGTGGATAGCCTTTGTTGCTGCCCGATGCATCAGCCGGCGTGATGGGGATGAGTAAATGAGTGAGTGACACAGTGAGAAGAGAGGATTGCCGCGCTCAATTTCTTGACCGTAAATCGCTCTGGATAAGAGCATCTGCTAAATTACCAAAATGTAAATGTTAGTTAAATCTGCAGGTGCGTGGAGCTATGAGCTGTGCGTGTCGAAGAGGGGCTTTTTGTCCTCACATTCCAAACAATAATTTTGGGACAAAAAGTGAAAAGGTGTGCGAGCAAGTTTTCAGTTCTCTCTTCCTCGCAATCTCTCTCTCTACCACACACATCCATAGCCCGCAGTGTGAGTCTCGCTTCGCTGCACACACACAGAGCCCCAGCTAAGCACAGACAACCTAAACACAGATCCAATGACACCCACCCAGCTCTCTGTCTGTGTTTGTGGGGCAAACGGTGAGGGATGGTAGGGGTTTGGAAGGGCAGACACACACACGCAACGAACACACACACACATCCCAACCACACACACACTCCCTTTCCCACACCGCACACACACACTACCACCCTGGGGGGACTGAACAGTGGACAGAAATGCTTGGTGGACATGACAGGGCAAGGTCGGACAGGATTGGGCGTTCTGTAACAATAACAGGAAGTCTCTGCAGGAGGGCAGGACAAGACCAGGGACTACTTCCTGTGGCATCCGTCCTGAACGTCCACCCCACTCCTTACACCTCCCTTCCTCTCTTGACCCCTCAGGGAGCGAGGTTAGAGGGTAAATGTGACTGTAGGAGAGGAGCCTCTCCCTTGTTTAGAGGAAGGACACAGACAGACAACAGACGTCCCCTCATGCTTGTGGGAGGAACCAATGGTGAGAGACGTCTGACCCACCTCATGTCCTATCCCTCTATCCGGTCTGGAGGTCTTCCACCAACCACACCCCATAAAAACATCTCTCTCTCTCTCTCTCTCTCTCTCTCTCTCTCTCTCTCTCTCTCTCTCTCTCTCTCTCTCTCTCTCTCTCTCTCTCTCTCTCTCTCTCTCTCTCTCTGTATGTAGTGCACTACAAAGGCAATAGAGTGCCATTTGGGACACAGACACTGTAGAAACGTGTATTGTGGCCTAAAATGCACCAGATTGACAGCCAGGGAGAGTCGTTACACCAACTGACCACAGAGGGCGCCAGAGCTAGAGGTTTTAACAAGGCTTATTTAGAGCAATGTTTTTGCATGAAATGCCGGCCTACTGTCATATGCAATGTAGGCCTATAGTCAAATACTTGAATGTGCTTTCAATGCGCCTCTTTCGCTCTTCTCCTTTGTGTCTATGGTAATTCTCTCGCTTTCTCTCTCTCTCTCTCTTTCACTCTCTATATCATTACTTGTCTGTTCTTCTCTCTGACTTTATTTGTATTATATTTTCCTCCCCTCTCCTCTATGTATCGGAGGCTATAATCATTCTGCCAACCTTTCCTTCACTCCCTCTTCCTCTTCCTCACTATAGTCTTTTCACTCTCTCTATCTCTTCCGATCTTCCTCTCCCTGTGTCCGAGGCCACTCTGTCCCCTGGTATTTTGTTTGGCCCTGTGCACTGCTTATGCTCATACGCATGTGTGTGTGTGTGTTAACCTAACACCCATGAGTCCAAACCATAAACCGCCCTCCAGAAGTAAACATAGCCAGTTCTCACCTACTGCCAGATGGTATAGAGATAATGTCACTTATCTTTTAATGGCCCAAACAACCATTCGCCACACAGATTTGTCCTTAGACTTAAAACGACATTTTAGAACTTCATTTTGTGATGTTCGACATTCAACATAACTTTTTTTTTTGGGGGGGGGGGCATGAGGGCGTGAGGGAGGGTTTTTAGAAAATAAAGAAGGATATGAGAGAGGGAGAAATAGAGAGAGAGGGTGGGGATGGTTGAAGGAGAGTCATGCTGCAGACATCCCCAGTCCCCTCTGTTTCCTCTTCCTCTCTCTAGTTACATCCTTACCCCTTACCCCTGACCTCAATTACCCTATCAGCAGGGTCAAAAGTCATTCCGCTCATTAGACACCTGGACATTTGCTGGAAACGTGAAGGGTCATAAAGTTGTGTGTGTGTGTGTGTGTGTGTGTGTGTGTGTGTGTGTGTGTGTGTGTGTGTGTGTGTGTGTGTGTGTGTGTGTGTGTGTGCGTGCGCGTGCGTGCGTGTGTGTGTGTGGGGGTTAGAGTTGATGTGCATGAGTTTTTGTTAGAACATGTGTACGCTCTATGTACATCATATGTGTTCATGCAAATTACATGAGTGTGTTATTGTATGTGATGGTATGGGATGTGCTGCTCTGGCAGACTGTGGGTGTCATTCAGCCAGTCGTCTGGGCAAACCTTGTAATCTGCCTGACGACGGGAAGGAATAGGTGGGGGGGGGGTGACCAGTCTAGCTTCGCCCCTACTCAGCACACAGGGCAAAGAGAGCTAAATAATTAACATTGTCATGTTGTCTCCTCGTGTGGCAGGTCATGAAATTATAACGAACCCCCCCAACGAACCCCTTAACCCACCCTACCCTAGCCCTACTGCACCACTTCACACATATACACACCCCGGAAACCCTCCCACATTTATGTGACGGTCAAATGCCTGGAGCGGATGGACACCGGCGGGACAGAGGCACCGTGGATATTTAACTATTGATGACCCTCCGGAGAAGAATGAGGTCACGGCGAAAGAGAGGGAGTGTGTGCAGAGTAGTGGAAGGAGATCGTGTCAGACTGGGCTGAGTCTCCCAGATGAAAACAGTTCTCTAAAAACAAGATGGGGAGAAAACAAAGAATAACAAATGGAGATCTACTGTAGAGAGAGAGAGAGAGAGAGAAAGTAGAGAGAGAAGCTCAACTCATCCCGAGATGATCCATTTGCCTTCTCTCTCTGCCCCCCCCCCCCCCCCCCCCCCCCCCCCCCCCCCCTCTCTCCCTGTCCCGGTGCTTTTGGCACAACGCTGCCGTCTCTGCTGTGTTTCCCTTGAAGCTGATGGCACCACAGGGAGATGTGGCCAAGCTCTGCACAAGACATTATTCTCTGTCTGTCTTTCTATCCATCCCCCTCCCTCCCTCCCGCCTTCCGTTTCTCGCTCTGTATGAAGATGTTGACAATTGGTTCCAACTGGCTGCTTTCCACTAGTGGCTTGAAGAGGGGGCCAGCAGGGCTGAGGAGTGTGTGTGTGTGTGTGTGTGTGTGTGTGTGTGTGTGTGTGTGTGTGTGTGTGTGTGTGTGTGTGTGTGTGTGTGTGTGTGTGTGTGTGTGTATGCTGAGGTACAGCACTCCTTAGAAATGGTCTCCCACCCCCTCACACAGTTGTTTTTGTCAATGTCTCCCACTCTGCCCCACTTCCCTCATTTCGCTCTCATCACACTGCAAGTGTGTGCGTGGTTTGGTGTGTGGGTGAGTGTGTGTGTGTGTGTGTGTGTTAGGTGTATGTGTGTCTACATGCCTATGTGTGTGTGTGTCTATGTGCTTGAGTGTGTAGACATGCCTGTGTATATGTTTGTGTGTGTGTGTGTGTGTGTGTGTCTACGTGCCTGCGTAAATGTGTGTGTTTCTACATTTGAGTGTGTGTGTTTGACACAGCTAGTGTGTGTGACTGAGAGTAACAGGCTGTAACTGCAGTGTGGGCTGTTTTTCTCCCAGGTTACAGGGTGGCAGATTTAGCACAGTAAGACAATGCATTTCCGCGACACACACCGTGTCTGTTTATTATTTGGGCTAATGTGATTCCCCCATTCAGGCACAATGTGTGTTTGTGTGCGCGAATGTGAATGCATGTGTGTATGTCTTTATGAGTAAATGTGTGTATGTGTATGTGAGAAAGCTGTGTCAAGTAACGATGTGCATGTGTGAGTAGTATGATGCCTATTTAATAAATCACACATGCTCCAACAATAAACTGTCAGTCCCACACAGAGGAAGAGGAATAGCAATTTGGCACAAAAGGAACTCTATGCTATGATGCCATTTCAGTCAAAATCATAGACATGGGGTGTATTTACTAGGAACCAAACTGAAGCAAACAGGCTGAAAAAGGGGAGGGAGCCAACTGAATTTGCCCAATAAGAATTGCTTCTTTTTGTTTTTCTGTTTGCTACGGCGTGCACTAATGACTAAGACCCTGGTGCTACTTGCGTGATTCTTCAGATCCGCTTTATGAGAACGGTTTCCAACCTTGATGTTTCCAACCTTCTGTCGCTCACTACGGAACAATGACTAAGAGACCTCCAGCTGCTGTATCCGTGTGTCGGCACCCTGCTCCCACACACACACACACACACACACACACACACACACACACACACACACACACACACACACACACACACACACACACACACACACACACACACACACACACACACACACACACACACACACACACACACGCACATGCACACGCACACCAACACACACACATACAGCTCTGGAAAAAATTACATAGACATATTGCAAAATGATCAGTTTCTCTGGATTTACCATTTATAGGTACATTTAATCCTAGGTGAAATGTCAGAATAATACTAAAGAGAATGATTTATTTCAGCTTTTATTTCTTTCATCACATTCCCAGTGGGTCAGAAGTTTACATACACTCAATATTTGGCAGCATTGCCTTTAAATTGTTTAACTTGGGTCAAACGTTTCGGGTAGCCTTCCACAAGCTTCCCGAAACAAGTTGGGTGAATTTTGGCCCGTTCTTCCTGACAGAGCTGGTGTAACTGAGTCAGGTTTGTAGGCCTCCCTGCTTGCACACGCTTTTCAGTTCTGCCCACAAATTTTTCAAGGCTTTGTGATGGCCACTCCAAAACCTTGACTTTGTTGTCCCTAAGCCATTTTGCCACAACTTTGGAAGTATGCTTGGGGTCATTGTCCATTTGGAAGACCCATTTGAGACCAAGCTTTAACTTCCTGACTGATGTGTTGAGATGTTGCTTCAATATATCCACATATTTTTCCTTCCTCATGATGCCATCTATTTTGTGAAGTGCATCAGTCCCTCCTGCAGCAAATCCCCCCCACAACATGATGCTGCCACCCCCGTGCTTCATGGTTGGGATGGTGTTCTTCAGCTTGAAAGCCTCCCCCTTTTTCCTCCAAACATAATGATGGTCATTATGGCCAAACAGTTCTATTTTTGTTTCATCAGACCAGAGGACATTTCTCCAAAAAGTGCAATCTTTGTCCCTATGTGCAGTTGCAAACAGTAGTCTGGCTTTTTTATGGTGGTTTTGGAGCAGTGGCTTCTTCCTTGCTGAGCGGCCTTTCAGGTTATGTCGATATAGGACTCGTTTTACTGTGGATATAGATACTTTTGTACCTGTTTCCTCCAGCATCTTCACAAGGTCATTTGCTGTTGTTCTGGGATTGATTTGCATTTTTCGCACCAAAGTACATTCATCTCTAGGAGACAGAACGCGTCTCCTTCCTCAGCGGTATGACGACTGTGGTGTTGGTGTTTATACTTGCGTACTATTGTTTGTACAGATGAACGTGGTACCTTCAGGCGTTTGGAAATTGCTCCCAAGGATGACCCAGACTTTCTGAGGTCTTTCCCATGAAGTCAAGCAAAGAGGCACTGAGTTTGAAGGTAGGCCTTGAACTACATCCACAGGTACACCTCCAATTAACTCATTATGTCAATTAGCCTATCAGAAGCTTCTAAAGCCATGACATCATTTTCGGGAATTTTCCAAGCTGTTTAAAGGCAGTCAACTTAGTGTATGTAAACTTCTGACCCACTGGAATTGTGATACAGTGAATTATAAGTGAAATAATCTGTTTTTAAACAATTGTTGGAAAAATGACTTGTGTCATGCACAAAGTAGATGTCCAAACCGCCTTGCCAAAACGATAGTTTGTTAACAAGAAATGTGTCGAGTGGTTGAAAAACTAGTTATAATGACTCCAACCTAAGTGTATGTACACTTCCGACTTCAACTGTATGTGTTTGGGTAAAATGAAATTATTTATTTTATTCTATAAACTACTGACAACATTTCTCCCAAATAAAACTATTGTCATTTAGAAAATGTATTTGCAGAAAATGACAACTGGTCAAAAATAACAACATTTCACAGTGGGTGCGAGACCTGGAGAGGCCTACAAGCCACAGTGTCTTGCACCCACTGTGAAATCTGGTGGAGGATCGGTGATGATCTGGGGGTGCTTCAGCAAGGCTGGAATCGGACAGATTAATCTTTGTGAAGGACGCATGAATCAAGCCACGTACAAGGTTGTCCTGGAAGAAAAACAATCCCAACTCTGAGGATTGGTTTTTCCAGCAGGACAATGCTCCATGCCACACAGCCAGGTCAATCAAGGTGTGGGTGGAGGACCACCAGATCAAGACCCTGTCATGGCCAGCCCAATCTCCAGACCTGAACCACAATGAAAACCTCTGGAATGTGATCAAGAGGAAGATGGATGGTCACAAGCCATCAAGGAAAGCTGAGCTGCTTGAATTCTTGTGCCAGGAGTGGCATGAAGTCACCCAACATCAATGTGAAAGACTGGTAGAGAGCATGTCAAGACGCATGAAAGCTGTGATTGAAAATCAGGGTTATTCCACCAAATATTGATTTCTGAACTCTTCCTAAGTTAAAACATTAGTATTGTGTTGTTTAAAAATGAAAATGAACTTATTTTCTTTGCATTATTCGAGGTCTGCTAACACTGCATATTTTTGGTTATTTTGACCAGTTGTCATTTTCTGCAAATAAATGATCTAAATGACAATATTATTTGGGGGAATTTGGGAGAAATGTTGTCAGTAGTTTCTAGAATAAAACAAAAAAGTCAATTTTATCCAAACACATACCTATATAAAGTAAAACCAGAGAAACTGATAATTTTGCAGTGGTCTCTTAATTTTTTCCAGAGCTGTATGGGCACCCATACAGGCAGGCATCCTCACACACTCACACACACACTTCTGCACATAAATAAATACAGACGCAGACATGCACAGACTCATAGACAAACACATCCTGCAAACACACACACATGCTCAGCAGACGGACAGGATGTCCCAATCCCTTCACTCATACTGTAGTTGACTTATACCTGACGACATATCACCAGTGGGACATGCACGCGCACACAAACACACACACACACACACACACACACACACACACACACACACACGCACGCACACACACACACACACACACACACACACACACACACACACACACACACACACACACACACACACACACACACACACATATATGAACACACATTCCCCCCACACACACACTCCGACACTCCCATAACCAGCCCATTGGTTTAGCTAGAAACTAACTGTTAAATGACAATCAGAAGGGCAAATCTCCTTTCATTGCCATGCCCCCCATCGTGTTCCCTGGTTTAAACACTTAAAGGATCTCTAAGGGCTTAGGGCCTTAGGGCCAGGCTAACTCGAACTCTGTGTGTCTGTCAGACGCCACCATTGTTGGATTAACTGTCACGGAACATACATATGGACAGGGGACGTTCTATCTTGTACGGCTCCAGATAACGTCCACTGAGAGGGCATTGAAAGAGGCGGTTAGAATGAGTATCGTGACCTGTTTCTACGAGGTTTAGGGTGTGTGCGTGTGTGTGCGTGTGTGTGCGTGTACCAGACCTGTGCGTGTGTATGAACCAATATAATAGTCTAAAATGTACAAACCCCGCCCATCTATTTAAACCTACGTCTGGTACGCACATTCTGTATGTAAATGAACGTTCTGGATATTACTAGACAGACTGTGACCCCCCCCCCCCCCCCCCAACCCTACACACACACACCCCAGTCCAGACAGTCTGCTCTAAGGTCAGGTGGTATGTGTGTGTGGTGGGGGGGGGGGGGGGGGGGGGATTTCCAGCTGTTGAGTTTTTGAAATTTAATTCTAAATCCATTTCCTCAAATAATCGCCTCACAGACATTGTATGCCCCCCACTGCCACCGAAAGCTGAAACAGACACACAGGGGCCCCAGGGAGGGAGAAAGGAGGTTGGGATTAAAAAAGCTGATGACTCTCCCCCTCTCTACAGTCCACGGTGGCTTTAACGTAAACTCAGCAAAAAAATTAACGCTCCTTTTTCAGGACCCCAAAGATAATCCGAAACACTGTTTCCCATGCTTGTTCAATGAACCATAAACAATTAATGAACATGCACCTGTGGAACGGTCGTTAAGACACTAACAGCTTACAGACGGTAGGCAATTAAGGTCACAGTACTGAAAACTTAGGACAATATAGAGGCCTTTCTACTGACGCTGAAAAACACCAAAAGAAAGACGCCCAGGGTCCCTGCTCATCTGCGTGAACATGCCTTAGACATGCTTTAAGGAGGCATGAGGACTGCAGATGTGGCCAGGGCAAGAAATTGCAATGTCCGTACTGCGAGACGCCGAAGACAGCGCTACAGGGAGACAGGATGGACAGCTGATCGTCCTCGCAGTGGCAGACCACGTGTAACAACACCTGCACAGGATCAGTACATCCGAACATGACACCTGCGGGACAGGTACAGGATGGCAACAACAACTGCCCGAGTTACACCAGGAACGCACAATCCCTCCATCAGTGCTCAGACTGTCCGCAATAGGCTGAGAAAGGCAGGACTGAGGGCTTGTAGGCATGTTGTAAGGCAGGTCCTCACCAGACATCACCGGTAACAACGTCGCCTATGGGCACAAACCCACCGTCGTTGGACCAGACAGGACTGGCAAAAAGTGCTCTTCACTGACGAGTTGCGGTTTTGTCTCGATGGTCGGATTCGCGTTTATCGTCGAAGGAATGAGCGTTACACCGAGGCCTGTACTCTGGAGTGGGATTGATTTGGAGGTGAAGGGTCCGTCATGGTCTGGGGCCGTGTGTCACAGCATCATCGTACTGAGCTTGTTGTCATTGCAGCCAATCTCAATGCTGTGCGTTACAGGGAAGACATCCTCCTACCTCATGTGGTACCTTCCCGCAGGCTCATCCTGACATGACACTCCAGCATGACAATGCCACTAGCCATACTGCTCGTTCTGTGCGTGATTTCCTGCAAGACAGGAATGTCAGTGTTCTGCCTTGGCCAGCAAAGAGCCCAGATCTCAATCCCATTGAACATGTTTGGTACCTGTTGGATCTGAGGGTGAGGGCGAGGGCCATTCCCCCCCAGAAATGTCTGGGAACTTGCAGGTTCCTTGGTGGAAGAGTGGGGTAACATCTAACAGCAAAAAGTGGAAAATCTGGTGCAGTCCATGAGGAGGAGATGCACTGCAGTACTTAATGCAGCTGGTGGCCACACCAGATACTGACTGTTAATTTTGATTTTGACCCCCCCTTTGTTCAAGGACACATCATTACATTTCTGTTAGTCAGATGTCTGTGGAATTTGTTCAGTTTATGTCTCAGTTGTTGAATTTTGTTATGTTCATACAAATATTTACACATGTTAAGTTTGCTGAAAATAAATGCAGTTGACAGTGAGGATGTTTCTTTTTTTGCTGAGTTTACATATCTGGGTCAAAGTTCGCGTTTACATTGAGTATGAGTACTATATTCATACCTTATCCCATTGACAAACATAAACAAACTCAAGCATGCACGCACACACACACAAACCTCTTCCACACTCCAGCTGTGTTTACAACCCCACTGGTGTGTGTTTGTGTGTATGTAAAAGGATGATGAATTGCAGAGATAGATATGGGCACACAGAGGAGTCTATTGTTCATGTTTGGCAGGTTCCTCCCTCCTTCTTTCCATCTCTCCCTGCTTCCCTCTTTTCATTAATCTATCAGGAAGACACTTCATGGGATAGGGACATGACTCATGTCAATACACATTCCCAGCAGGAATCTCAAAATAAATCCCAGTCATTCCCACAGTATCATCGGAAGAGCACCAACAGAGCAGCTAACTCTCCTGGCCTTGATAACTGGGATATATTTCAGACAAATTAAGAACATTTTAATCTAGTTTTAGTCTGTATATTTGAATACAACAGCTTCAATACCTCCTCACTTAGGGCCAAACTACTCCCATTTTCAATATGGTTTAAATGGTTGGGTCAATCACACAAGCTTATAGAGATTCGTCTTGGGAGCAGTGTACTTTTGTATTACATGACCCATGTGGGAATTACATTGCATTTACATTTGAGTAATTTAAATGTCTGGATAGGACATGCTTATCCAGAGCAAATTGAACCAGCTAGTCTCCTAGCGGGCAAAACTGTTAGAAATGATGTCATTACAACCAATTTCACATTTCTTACGACGTTGTGTCAACTAGTTTTGCCAGCTAGGCTGCAGTTGAAAAAACTGATACACAACCAACTGAGACTTTGAGAACTGGGTTCCACATTGGAGTTCTAGGTTTTAGGTTCCACATTTGGTTCTAGGTTTCACATTTGGGTTCTAGGTTCCAGGTGCCACATTGGGGTTTTAGATTACCTTGTGATTCTTGCTGCCGTAGCGATAGGTCATCCAGTCCTCTCCATTGGTGCTGACCTCCAGCTTGAAGGTGGACACGTAGTAGGACTTCTGCGTCTCCTTGGAGACTGCTCCCTGGGTGGCGATGCCTGTCAGCACCTTGAGGAAGTGGAGGTCCACCTGGGAGAGAGAGAGGGAGAGAGAGGGAGAGAGAGACAGAGAGAGACAGAGAGAAAGAGAGAGGGAGAGAGGTAGAAGAGATTGAAAATAATGAGATACATTTCAGAAGAAGCGGAAGATACATTTCCATTTATTACAAATAGATGACAATAAAGTATCTATTTATTTGATTCCATTTTATTCTATTCTGCTCTATTCTTACCGTCCTCCATTTTTCCAGGCACAGAGAGAGAACGAGAGACCTAGTAGGTAAGGTTATTGGTACAATAGAGATATGACGTAACTATGCAGATCCTGCACTCCTTTGAGTCATTTACCCCCATAGATAGATCTATACATCACTGTCAGGTTAAGAGCTATGTCCATCGGTCACAAAGACAGTGGGGAGTGCTGTCAGGCCCTATGAGGCTGCTGTTGGGGAGGGAGAGCGGCATAAGGGAGAGGAGGTAAAAATCAATGGCACACTCTTCCACTGTTAACATCGCATTCCTGAGTAGCAAACTCATCTATCAAGTGACAGATAGCATCCTGCATCCGCTCCGCACACTGCATATTATCAAAACAGTGTTTGATTGTTTGTGTGTGTGTGTGTGTGTGTGTGTGTGTGTGTGTGTGTGTGTGTGTGTGTGTGTGTGTGTGTGTGTGTGTGTGTGTGTGTGTGTGTGTGTATGTGTGTGTGTGTGTGTGTGTGTGTGTGTGTGTGTGTGTGTGTGTGTGTGTGTGTGTGTGTGTGTGTGTGTGTGTGTGTGTGTGTGTGTGTGTGTGTGTGTGTGTGTGTGTGTGTGTGTGTGTGTGTGTGTGTGTGTGTGTGTGTGTGTGTGTGTGTGTGGGGGAGGGTGTGTGTGTGTATCTCTGTCTCTCGCTCTCCCTCTCTCGGTCTCTCTCGCTGTGTCTCTTTTTGACTGTCTGACCTGGATGTACTCCTTGGTGCTGTCCTCGCTGGGTGTCCAGGCGTTGTCGATGTTGTTGAGCCTGGCCTGGCGAGGGGACCAGCGGCCGTCGTAGAAGGAGGATGAGGCTGAGATCTGGTCATCCGAAATCTTCCCTGACTCCAGACCAAACGCTGTACTGCAGTGGAAAGCTGTGGAGAGGGGGGGGGGGGGGGGGGGGGGGGGGGTTAGAGGGGGAAGTGAGAGAAAAGGGCCAGGTGAGGGAGGGTGTTGTTAGGAGACAGAGAGTTTGGGGGAAAGAGGGGTACCAGAGTTAGAGGGGGAGAGACCAGAGGGGGGAGAAAGAGAGGTTGGGGAGAGGGAAAGAAAGAGAGAAAAGAGGGAGTGAAAGGCGAGATCAAGAGAGGTAGAGATAGAACGTGACTATGCAGACAATAGGACACATATAGAATGATAGAGGGAGAGAGAGATGGAAGGAGAGAGAGAGAAAAAGAAAGGGATATAGAATGCGAGAACAGGAGAACGAGAAAACGAAAGTCAGACGGACGGACAGAGACAGAGGGGTTGGGCTACTTACTGTCACTGACTTCTTTGTGTGTCATGTTGTAGCGGGCTGAGAAGCCGTCTTTGGCCACAGCCATGTCCGTGTGGAAGGACAGAGACAGTAAACCAGACGACGACTTGATCTCAGGAGGAATCTTAGTACCACAGTAACGACCAATCAGAGGGCCCACTGGAAACCCAGACAGACACAAATAGTTAGGAGGGATCTTCATGTAACATATACAGTATGTTTTCAGTGTTTGACAAAAACGGAAGAAAATACTTGTTAGACCTTCTAATTTATTTATTTCATAAAATAAAATCTTGCACGTTTATTCGATATCAACAAAGGATTCCTACACGCCTGCAAAAAAGCAAATTCGGATGTGTTTCCTATTTTTTATATATTTATTTCAGGATTTAACATGTTTTATTAGCATCAGTGTATTTTATTTTATGGAATGTGAGCATCTCCCATGAAAGTGCTTTTTAGTCCAGACATAGGCTTAAACTGGAGTAAGCAACTAATGAAACCGCTGAAGGTCTGTGTCTCAGCATGAGACTCTCCCTCTCGTGTGGTTTAGGCTGGGATTAAGACCCACTGTGGGGGCAGACTTTAGATTATACACTGCTGTCACCCAATCTTCTCAAACCCACCCAATCCCACCCAGCTCCCCAGGATTACAGACACACACACAATGTTCCTAAAGATTCCCCAAATCAGTTTTCCATTCCTTTCCTTCAGATCTAAAGACTCTTCAGTGTTCCGACTAATGTGCTTGATGGGGTTGGGCTCAATTCCATTTCAGTTCAGACAATCAAGGAAGTTAATTGAAATTCTTTATTCAAGTAATGAAAAAACGATTCTTGAATTGGAATTTCAACGAATATTGTCTCTCTTCTCTGAGTTAAAATGGAACTGATGCCCAATACTTTAGTTTTATTATATATAGTTTTAGTCTGTAAATGTAATGTACTTCCCACATAGGTCATGTAATAGAAAAGTACACTGCTCCCAAGACGAATCTTTATTAAGCTTGTGTGATTGACCCAACCATTTAAACCACATTGAAAATGGGAGTAGTTTGTCCCTAAGTGAGGAGGTATTGACGCTGTTGTATTGGGGCCCCCATTTCAAGTTTAAAATATTTGAGCAAGTGAGAGTCAAAATTCTCCTCTCTACTAATCTAACATCATCTTGCTCCCAGCCCCAGCGGTAGATACGAAGCGATTTGATGCCGCTCTCCAGAGCTTTCTCCCACTAGTGTTCCCCTTCCCTTCCTTTCCTGATCTCTCCTGATACCACTAGCATGTAGCTATGGTGCAATATGTAACTCTGCCCACAGGCGCCTCAACTCCACGGCAACCGATACCCCTCATGCACTGCACTCACACTATCGCTTCGGTGTGAAGTTTCCCCTAGGTACAGATCTAGGATTAGCTTCCCCTGCCCCAATCCTAACCTTAACTATTTGTGAGAAAAATGCCAAACTGACCCAAGAACAGCATCTAGGGGCAACTTCACCATACTCCCTATTACCAAACAGGAAGAGAGAGCTGTGTGATAATGGCAGATTGAAGCGAGGGGGAAGTGGGGCAAAGTAGGCGTGATGAAGGGGATGAATGGGAAACAGGTCATGGGAAAGTCCTGGGAGGTGTAGAATGGCTAATGCAGGAACGGGCTAGTTCCGGGATTGTTATTGAGACAAAGGCTGGAGGAAAAGCTTCATTGAGGTATTGTAGATGACGTGTGTGCGTATGTGTGTGTGTTTGTGTTCAAATACATGCAGGTACCTCATATAGTGTGTATGGGTGTGTGTATGAAATGGTATGTGTGAATGTGTGTGTAGACATGCATGTGTGTATGTGTCTGGTAAGCACTCACCCTGGGGCAGCCCGTCCCACACGTCCAGCCAGTCGTACTTGCAGTCTCCCTCTCCTGACAGCAGGGGATCGTTCTCCAGGTCAAAGGTCAAGAAGGTCAGGGTCACGTCCATGTGGGGCGGAGTTATGATGATGTAAGAACATTCCAGGTTGTGGGGGTACTTGTCAGGGAAGCCGGGGGACTCGATCACTCCGGAAGGACTGGTGAAATTCCGGAAACAGAATTCCGATCCTATGGAGAACACAGGCATGAGTAATTTACCACAGAGAAGCAATATTTTTTTTTACTAGTAGGGTATCTTTTTAAAGAAACTACATTTGTCACTGCAAGACAGCAATAATAGAATCCAGTTGCAGTTCATTGTGTAACTCACATATTCACATACACACGCATGCACGCGCATGCACTCTCTCACACACACAGAGTGGCAGGTACCCTAGTGGTTAAGAGTGTTGGGCCAGTAACCGAAAAGGTCGCTGGTTCCGAGCTGACTAGGTGAAAAATCTGTCGATGTGCCCTTGAACAAGGTACTTAACCCTAATTGCTTCAAGGTCGCCGTCAATAATGGCAGATCCCTGGCCATGACCCCACTCTCCGAGGGTGTCTCAGGGGGAGCTGGGATATTCAGAAAAACACATTTACATTTCACACCTCACACTCGTACAGGTTACCCTTCTTGTACACGCAGCGAAACAGGACAAATATAAGCAGCCCCATTTGACCTTTGACACACACACGCCTCATCATAAACCTCATAACCGTCCCCACAACCCACAGCCCAGTAAGCTCTGCGTTTACTCCCTTGCTTCAAAAAAAAGAGAAGAAGAGTGAAGAAAAACACATGCCAAAACAAACGGGGGTAAGCTCGCTAAGCGGCACGGCGTGTCGGCAGCTCATTAGCTATGCAGATTTATGCGCCCTGGGCGGCTCACCTTGAGCTCTCGACAGATGTGCCTCCCATATAAACTTACCCCTGAGTTACTGAGTGTTTATGGACGTGCACATTAATGATCTGTGTGCATGTCTCTCTCGCTCTCTCATTTATTCGAAGCACGGATCATATACACCTGCACCTTACAATCCCCAAACTCTCTGTGTTCCCACCTCTCACCCTCTCGCGCTGTCTCTCTCTCTCTCTCTCTCTCTTTCTTCCCTCTCCTCTACCTCTCTTGTTATTCAAAACATTGCTGGGACACACATACACGCATACTTACACCACGCAAACTGCGAATACACAGACTAGCTCTACCAACAGCACATAGCAATGATTCTGTGAGGGGCATGGCAAACAGAAAGAGCAGCAAAGAGGAAGAGGCAAAGCCCCCCCCCCCCCCCCCCCAGATCTGATTTGACCTTGTATGACCCTACTTCAACCACATCACAACAACCACAACCATCACCACGTGTAGTGTCTAAATGTTCTCACTATGTGTCTCCAAAGGCCGCATGTGTGTTGTGTGTGCGTGTGCGTGCGTGTGTGTGTGCTTGTGCATGTGTGTTGTCCATCCATGCATGTGTACATATATGTGTGTGTGTGCGTGTTTGTGTCTCCTGTGCCTCCATTGGTCAGTCAGACCCTCTCGTTTAACGAGTAGAGACAAGGCCAGTGTGATGCCTGCCTTAACCCGTCACTATGCCGACACTTTTATAGACCTCATGGAGATAGGGACTGCTGCCTTTTACCGCAGGAAGAGAGGAAACACACACACACACGCGCACACACACACGCACACACACACACAACAGACAAGTC
>NC_074671.1:42632591-42770091 GCF_029448725.1 Salvelinus fontinalis
CACATCATCATATCATTGTGCTGGTGGCCTTGGTAACAGAGCTAAATGACAAAACTGGGCCACGTTCAAAACGGTTGTTTTTCAAATCACGTTTAAAAACGTTTTGAAACAGAAGAGGTACTACTACCTGAATCCCACCCAAACAAATCAATGTCAATGGGATCTTACAAGCAAAGCCCAGCTCAGTACAGAGTGTATCAGCATAGCTCAGTACAGTGTATCAGCACACTACCGCAAGTGTACTGTATGTCAAGTACACTTCCTCGTATGCACTACCACCACCAGCACCGTCGTTAAACTCAAATCCCAACCCATCCTCACCCTACCCTCTCCCTCTCCCAGTAATCATCTCCTCACCGCCTGTAGCCCCTCTCAATCACCCTCGCCCATCCTGCCCCCTCCTCCTCACCCCTCCCTCCTCATCATCTCCCTATACAGCCTGTAACCTCTCTCCACCCCCCCCCCCCCCCCCTCTCTAGATGAAGCAGATCCCAGGCCAGTTAAAAGAGGCATTCCTGAGATGCTTTTCAGACAGGATGAAAAGAGTTAAGGCTTTTTTCCTCCTTTCCTGTAAAACCATGTTTATTTTCCTCCCTGCCTCTTTTGAAGTTAATTGGTCGGGGTGTGTGTGAGTCTGCGAGGTGAGCGAGTGTGTCTATGGGTGTGCGTGTGTGAGGTAGACTCCCCCACGTGAAGGGAAGGTCATCATAGGTCCTTCTGCCCAAGGCATCCATAGCAAGAACTCAGTCAAATATCCCACCGTTGCACAAGGCTAGTTAGCTAGTTAGGGGAATGGCCACCCAGAGCCAATCCCCTGGACATTGTGGTTTCAACCCAAAAATGTATTAGGATGAACTTAGATCACATTACATGGTTTGATGAAAGCCATGTTGGCGCCTCATGGGCAATATTGACCAATGGCAGTCCACAGGTTTCTAAATACACATTTCTATTGAATAAATAGAATGCTCGGAGGCAACAACTTGGCGTCCATCTAAGATTGGCCAAAATCTCTCTACATATGTCTCCATCCCAACCTTTCAGCATCCAGTCAAACATCAACGTCCCAATCACACAACCAATAACATCGCCCCCCCCCCCCCCCCCCCCCAACGATCAACAACCAATCAAAACACCCCAATAAGAGCTCATCAGGCAGAATTAGAGAATTCACTCACCTGTCTTAAAGATCATGAACCCCCCCCCCCCCCGCCCCACAAATAAAAATCTATAAAAACGCCTCAATAACGAGGTGCCGGACATCATTTGAGTATTGGCTCACCTGTCTTGAAGATCTCGTAGCGCAGTGAGAAGCCAGCCCCCTGGTGGGCGTAGTCGGAGACAAACTTGATATGCAGGGCAGTACCAGAAGAGATGATGGCCGGGGGGGCGATGTTACTGCAGTGTTTACCCAGCAGCTCAGCCGAGTCCGAACCACCATCACGGATCTCAATGAAATCATACCTGAGAATGAGATATAGAGAATTTCATGAAAAATCCATGAAATGTTTTGATGTGCGGCGTCCATATTAGGACAGACGCAGGAACTGTTTCAATCTCAGCAGGAGTTCCCTTACTCTCAGGAAGAGCTGTTTAATCAAAACTAAGACTGTCCTAATTTGGACATCTTACCTATGGATTTCTTTAATCATGTATATGTTAAAAGAGGATGTATTGATTTCAGTAGAATGCTTGAATGGATGATTCAAGGTTAAAACCAAGGACAAAGAGAAGAATAGAGAAAAAACAGCTTTGGGGCTCAATGTGATTGAACTCTAGTCCATATGACCTTTGACCTAAGACCTATTGACCTCCCTGAACTCTCTCCCAAATTCTTAACTGTCATTGCAGAGACAGAGAGAGGGGAAACTTGAACTCAGACAAATCCCCCCTTCCTCTCCAAAATTAGCCAACTCAACAGAAACGAGTCACTGACACTTAAGAAGCTAGGAAAGGGGCATACCTGAGAATGAGATACTGTGTGTGTGCGTGTGCCTGCATGTGCGTAAGGGTGCGTGTGTGCGTGCATGCCTGTGTGTTCTTCTACATAGAAGATCATAAGAAATCCCAGGACATAGTGTCTATAATACTGTAATAAGCTCATAGTTGCTGTCACAACCTCCAAACTCCACACAGTTGTCACTGACTAGTTGGATATTCATTTCCCAGTGAGCAAACAATTTCTGTACTTTTTTTCCTGAAATTTTTATCAGGTTTTTGCTTGGCAGACCTTATATCTTTATTGACATTCATCAATCAAATTCATGAATGCAATTGTTCATGTCAAATTGTTTATCAACTTGTAGCCCTGGTTGTCCTGTAAGGAAAAAGGTAAAACACTTCAACGTGAGGCTAAATATGAGTGCAGAGCAAGCAGATGAATGAAAACAGCGAATTTCAGCTTTTCCACAGTGGACTTCCTGGGACCAATAATTAATAAGCGTCCCCCTCAACCCTCCCCTTGGATATGTGACAGAGCCGTCAAACAAGAGCCGTTGAAACAGTCTCACATCTAATTACAATGAAAGGCCTTCAGCAGCCTTCAGCACAGCACTGGATCACTGTTCTGTGTTGGACCCACGTGTGCACGCACACACACACGCACACACACATGCACACAGACATGCAAACACAACAGCACGCATGCACGCACACGCAAATAATACAGCCCCATACACTGTCATTGGGAGCAGGAATGTTTAGATTGACACAGTCTCTAGAGATCAGTGACCGTTAATGGTTGTTCTGGGAACCTCGCAGGGTGTGCACATATTTGTTACAGCCTAGCACTAACACTCCTGATTTAACTCATCAAGGGCTTGATGATTTTGTTGATGAGTTGAGTGAAGTGTGTTTGTGCTGGAACAAAAACCTGCAGAGGCCCAGGATCAAACTACACTAATATGAGGGCCTTGATCCAATTCACACACATTCCCACCTAATGCTACATCACGGTGGCTATTAAAAGAGGATTACTCCAGAGCTCCCTTGGTGAAGCTTAGAAAACTAGCAATCCATGAGTGTGTGTGTGTGTACAAAGTATGTGTGTTTTTTGGCTGTAACTGACACATGCTTAAGACAAATACACACACACACACACACACACACACACACACACACACACACACACACACACACACACACACACACACACACACACACACACACACACACACACACACACACACACACACACGCACACACACACACACACTACAGTGTGTACGTAAAAGATAAAACGCCTGAGAAGAAAATGAGAGCCTAATTAGGTTTTAATTGATTTGGGAGTGGGCTCTCTCGCCTGTCGTGGATTAGAAGCGATGACTGAGTGTTTCTCAGATGTGATTATTGACCTGAGCTCTCCTTCTCCCCAGGCCCTGATGAATACATGGATGAAGGCTGGCCGAGTGGGAGAACAGTCTCTCACACACACACACATCCACACACACACACACATCCATGTGTGCGCAGACAGACAGAGAGACAGACAGACAGACAGACAGAGACAGACAGAGACAGAAAGAGACAGAAAGAGACAGACAGAGACAGACAGAGACAGACAGAGACAGACCCTAATCCCACTCAGTCCATTATAGTTCACCTTGCATTTTCTGACTCCTTCGTTTCCCCCTTCTCCCTCACTATGTGACTGGGTCTTTATGGGTTGTGGAGTCCTGCTTGTTGGGACCCATGATGGTTTCAACCAGCTCTCCATAGAGGCCAGAAGAAACCCATAAGGGGTGAACAGTGTAAACTTAAGGAAGTCCTTTGGGGCTGTTGTTTAGCACCAGTCCAGACATGCCTTCACTCTTCTACTCCTCTCCCCTCACCCTCCTCTCCTCCTCGCAACTGCTAACAGAACCTGCTAATTACCTTCCACACCTTCCTTGTTTTTCTGGGACTTTCCTCCACCTCTGTGCAGTCCCTGCAGGCGCCAGGCCAGGGACGACCCTCAGACAGATAGCCTCGCCTGGGAGTGTGTGTGTATGCGCGTGCGTGCGTGCTTGCCTGTGTGTGCGCTTGCATGTGTGCGCCTGTGTGTGCGCTTGCATGTGTGCGTCTGCGTGTGCGCTTGCATGTGTGCGTCTGTGTGTGCGCGTGCGTGCGTGCTTGCCTGTGTGTGCGCTTGCATGTGTGCGCCTGTGTGTGCGCTTGCATGTGTGCGTCTGCGTGTGTGCGTCTGTGTGTGCGCTTGCATGTGTGCGTCTGTGTGTCCGCGTGCGTGCGTGCTTGCCTGTGTGTGCGCTTGCATGTGTGCGCCTGTGTGTGCGCTTGCATGTGTGCGTCTGTGTGTGCGCTTGCATGTGTGCGTCTGCGTGTGCGCTTGCATGTGTGTGTCTGGGAGAGGGAGACACACAGCAACCACTCTGAAAACACCATGGTATAACCAGGGTGAAACCATTTCTCCTAACCCTTTGCCCCAGACTGTCAAACTCACCACTGAGAACAGAGTCTAGTCTAGTTCACTTCCACCACTCTGTGGGATGAGTGTTGCACTTGACAAAAATTGCAAATATCTGTTCCTAAAATAGAGGCATGGCAGGTATAATCTACACTCACAACTTAACTGTGTAGTTTATACTGACAACATGCAATTTTGAGAGGTGTACAACAACAACAGAAATGGCTATGAATTTGTGTGAGTGTTGCTTCCATTCCGGACGATATATATATTTGTTACCACCATTCACTCTTAATCTAAAGTGCTCAACAACCGCAGCTATATTGGGCGCTGATGGTCAACAACAGGGCTGAGGCCCAGACACTAAAAGGAAGTAAGGCTTCTTAGTCTGCCTAGCATAGAGCCACCTCATGCACCTCATGTACGCCTAATAAGGCATAAGTGCCTCTGAAATATTAAGTAGACGCTGGGAGAGAAATCCCAACAGATTCCCCCGGCTGCCGTCTTCAATCTGGCCTTAGAACAAAATAGCTCAAATAGCACTCAGAGCGGGCATCTCTGAGCCGTTGCTTACAGTAACTTTACAGTTACAGATAACTGGGGTTGCGTCCCAAAAGGCACCCTATTCCTTATATAGTGCACTTCTTTTGACCAGGGCCCATAGCGCGTGCACTATTTAGGGAATAGGGTGCCATTTGAGACAAAGGCTGGGGCTAAACCGCTAACAGCTAAACACAAAGACTCTATATAGGCCTATAGGCTACGGCCTAAGGCTTTTTAAAGGGGCATCGCCATCGATCCCGCCAGTCTGGTTGGTGTGAGTATCTACTGCTGGGATGCCCTGTATGACCTTCTTACGTCTGTATTAAAAAATATATGTTTCTCTCTGTCTGTGTGTCTGTCTTTCTCCCTCTCTCTCTCTCTGAGCATGAGAGAGTGTATATGTTTATTTTTTTTTATTTTTTTTTACCGTTATTTTACCAGGTAAGTTGACTGAGAACAGGTTCTCATTTGCAGCAACGACCTGGGGAATAGTTACAGGGGAGAGGAGGGGGATGAATGAGCCAATTGTAAACTGGGGATTATTAGGTGACCATGATGGTTTGAGGGCCAGATTGGGAATTTAGCCAGGACACCGGGGTTAACACCCCTACTCTTACGATAAGTGCCATGGGATCTTTAATGACCTCAGAGAGTCAGGACACCCGTTTAACGTCCCATCCGAAAGACGGCACCCTACACAGGGCAGTGTCCCCAATCACTGCCCTGGGGCATTGGGATATTTCTTAGACCAGAGGAAAGAGTGCCTCCTACTGGCTCTCCAACACCACTTCCAGCAGCATCTGGTCTCCCATCCAGGGACTGACCAGGACCAACCCTGCTTAGCTTCAGAAGCAAGCCAGCAGTGGTATGCAGGGTGGTATGCTGCTGGCTGTATTTAAAGACCGGAGTGATCGGTTGGTTGACTATTAGTGGCTATTGGTGTGGTCAAGTACACTGGACCGTAATGTGACCGTAACTCAGTGACCATGACTTGTGACTCTGGGCAGATCAGACCTGAAGCAATGACCTCACTAATCTGCCCCCCCCCCCCCCCCCCCCCCCCCCCCCCCATATACACACTCCCCACGTCTATGGCCCATCAATTCCTCATTACAAGCGGAAAACAGCCATTGATCTGATTCCAACAGCTCCCATCTCCCCCCAGGGAGTGTAGCAGACACAGAGGATGATATCACACTCACACGTTGAACCTCTCTATTGTTACGCCTCAATGGCACTTCCCCCGTGATGAAACTAAGTGTACGTCCCAAATGGCACCCTATTCCTTATTTAGTGCACTAAATATGGAATAGTGTGCCATTTGGGATGCATAGTATGGGGTGCCGTTTGTAAAGTTGAATGATCAATTCTACGGCGGAACACGTCTGCAGGCTGATAGAACTGTACGGATATCAAAGCTCTACTAAATCGTCACCTCCAGTTGCCAATGTGGGGCCCACAATAAAAATGACCTAATAAAAAAAAGCTGCATAAAAACAATATGAGTGGAAAATTGATCTTTGCGAAAGTGTGTGTCAGCTTTTATGGTGTGTGTGTGTACTGTGTAGGTGTGCCGCGAACATCCTTCAATTAGTTTAATCCCACTGTGCAAAATAAAGTACTTCCATACCAGGGGGGGGGGGGGGGGGGGGGGGGGAGAGAGAGAGAGGGAGAGAGAGAGAGAGAGCTAAGGAGAAAGTAGGATGCACCTCCTGCACTCCATATCGGTATCATCCCTTCAGCCCTGGTCCCAGCCAATGGCAGATTGCATTAGAGATATCGGCCTGATATTTCATCTCAGCCTTTATTGCATTTATTCCACATCAATCTACTCTGGGCTTGGAGGTAAAAGCCATTTGGCACCCTGCCGGACTCTGCCTGAAATGAAATTCTGAATTAAAGTGCCACCTCAGATATGTGAAGTCTGCATAACACTGGATATTTTATTGCTGCAGCAGTGATGATCTGTGCGGTTGAAGCTACCAGAGCGTTTGACTCTTTGAACCCCGGGAACGTGCTGGTTGGCCGGGAGAGGGATTAATTCATCAGTATGGTGTGGGTTATAATTGAAGGCTGACCTTAGGTGGGCCAACCGAACACTTTCCTTGAGTTCGCATGCTCAGGGTCTCAGAGTAATTTACTCTCAAGAGAGACCATGGCACTGACATAATGTGTATGAGGTGATGAGACATACAAAAGACATGTAACTGTAATTGTCCATAGATTAAAGGCCTTTACAACTCTCGCAACTATATCACATATTTACAATAAACACAGTCCATTTGTAATATTTACATTATATATACCGTATATTCAGATAGCATTTAAATAATTACCCTGGCCAAGTCTCCTGCCCCTCCAGTGATTTATTCACTAAGAACAAAACGGGCCGAAATGAGGAGAGACAAACTTGAACTTGTTCAATAAGAAACTCTTGTTTTCGTTTCAAAATGTTTTCCGTTGCCCAAAAATTGTTACTGTTTTCTACGGTGTGCACTAATGAATACAGTTCAGCATTACCGCTACCTCACCTCAAACCAGGAGAGGAAAAACTCCAAGTCTCCCTCCTGTCTCCTCAGTCAGACATACTGCTATGCCTAATCACTCAGGAAGGAGGAAACACACAGCTGCACCAGAAACACTAACTGGAAGCTATTTGAACCCAGTCTAAAGCACTCTGTGGGAGATTGGGGGGGGGGGGGGGGTTTGCCTGTCGGGCTGCACTTTGGCTTTCTCCACTTTGTTTTGTTGCTGTTTTGGCCATGAGGGCCTAGGAACACATCTTCAACAAACTAAATCTGTGTGTGTCCCAAATGGCACCCTATTCCCTATACAGTACAGTGTTCTCTGGTCAAAAAAAAAAAAAACATCCAGTGAATAGGGTGCACTTTGGGACACATCCTACATAAAAAGGCTATAGCAGCATTAGTGAGAAAAGGGAGTTATAGGTTTGTCTTTATGAATAAATAACATTGTTGATGTGGCTCTCTTTTCTAATGGGGCTGTAAAGTATGGGCCTTTTTCTCTGAGGATGGGGGACAGGATGCGGAATGGATAGTGGTTGCCATGTGTTCCCTGCCGATTACACACACTCTCCCAAACATGTGTGCATGTGCAGGTATACACGCATAAATAAGGAAATACACACACAGAGAGAAGCATGCACGAAGAAACACACACCCACACATGCACGCTCACGCACGCACGGGGCACACACACAAACAAACAGAGGCATGTGCACCCACACACAGCGTTTACAAAAAAGCACCCACACACATCTGAGTGGAAGTGTGAGAGGGCAAAGCTTGAGATCACACAGTCCCCTCAGGCTAATACAAAACCAATCCACAAAAAAGTTGAGCATTCCTGAGGAGGCTTTTCAATTCTCTCTCTCTCTTTGAAATACTGCTTAACGACAGTGAGCACATTCATTGTATCCGTCTATCACAGAACTACACATGCTATCTATGACTAGGGGGATTTTAATAGGGCATTACGTTACACAAGACCAGATAGGGACATCATCAAGTTCAACAACCACCTGAGCCACATAGAAATGGGAGATATGGGCCTCCCGAGAGGCGCAGTGGTCTAAGGCACTAGCTGTGCCAGTAGAGATTCTGGGTTCGAGTCCAGGCTCTGTCGCAGCCGGCCGCAACCGGGAGACCCAGCGTCGTCCGGGTTAGGGGAGGGTTTGGCCGGCAGGGATGTCTTTGTCCCATCGCGCACTAGCGACTCCTGTGGCGAGCCGGGTGCAGTGCACGCTGACACGGTCGCCAGGTGTATGGTGTTTCCTCCGACACATTGGTGCGGCTGGCTTCCAGGTTAAGTGGGCATTGTTGGTTGGGTTGTGTTTTCGTGGTATCCAACTACCAATTGGATACCACGAAATTGGGGAGAAAAAGGGGTAAAACAAAAAGAAATAGAAAAACAATTGAGTAATAGATCTCATTCTCATTGAATGCAAGTCTAAGAAGAGGTAGATCTGTTTTATGTGCGGAATTTCTATGCTTCCCGTTCTTACGTTTCGTTTTTACGTGTTTTACTTTCAGTTTTGTACACTAGCTTCAAACAGCTGAAAATATTGCTTATGGAAAATATATTTCACAGAGATTTAGATAGTAGAATGATTCTCTACACTATACTTGCTTGTTTTGTCACGTAAACTGAAATTAGGTGAACTATTAGAATTTTTGCAACCAGGAAATGGCTGAGAAATGTCTTCAAATGCAGCTTTAAGAGAGCAGTAGGATGCAGGGGCTAAAGCAACGCCAGAGCATGATGACTGACTGCTATGAGGTCAGAGAGACAATAGAAAGGCATATGATTCATATTATACATCTCTATGAAAGAGGAAACTGACCAAGCTGGTTCCCATCTGGCCTGTAATAGCTCCACTGAACTCTCTCTCTCCCTCTCTCAAATCTGTTTTCCTGTAAAATTCACCACATCACCCGTCTTTCTTTCAACCATTCTCTCCATTCTTTCATCCACGTTCCTTTTCTCCTCCACCCGATCAACCTCATCCTCCTCTCTATTATCAACCAATTCTATTCGTTCATCCCCACTCAATATTCAAGTAGTAACCCTGACAGTCTTGGCCCTTTCTTACCTACTGTAATGGCCAAAACTGTAACTATGGCTAACTATGAACACTCTGTTACATATGTTTAACCAGTTAAAAGGCAGATCTGAAGTTAAAACTATCCCTGGTCAATCTCCCTCCTTCTCTCCCTGCCTCTCTCCTTCTCCTCCTCCCTCTACCATTTGGCTAGCCTAAGTATATCCAAAAGGCCTCCCTCGCCCTCTTTCCCCAAATCACCCCTCTCCCCCTTCTCTCTCACCTGCAGTCCAGTCTCTCCAGTTCAAAGTGGGGGTTGAAGTTGAGGACGATGCGCTGGGAGGGCTCCGGGGCCGTGATGACCCACTGGCAATTCTGGTGGGGCGGGTACTCCAGAGGGTAGCCCGGGGACGTGATGTACCCTGCGTCGCTGGCATCCAGGGTGCCCCCACAGACCTCACCTGAGAGAGAGAGAAAGAGAGGGAGAGAGAGTATGAGAGTGTGAGAGAGAGAGATAGAGAGACATATGGTTAATACACAGACTCAAAACATCTACGAATAAAAACCTTGCTATTCAAGTGATAAGTTATTGATTTGAGAATGTGTCTTCTTATTCCATAGTGATGTGTGATGCACGATATGTAATAATATCTGTGTCAGACATACGTAGTGTTCACATGAATTCTACTATAGCAACAAAATAGACAACCACGCACACGTCCTCCCATGTAGACAAACTAACCCCACACCATGGCTCTTATCTCTCCTCTGGGAGCATTCTCTAAATGTAATTGTTGTTCTGGCAAGGCAATCTGCAAACATTAGAACACATTCCCTGATCCTATCGGCTCTCTCCCAGGAACAATAGCCTGCCAATAGCATCGCTCGGTTGGCCCAGACAGGAAGTGACAGCAGACCCCCTGTCTAGGGGTACAAGGGTTCACCCCGAATCTGTAATGAGAAGCCAGAGTAACAAAGCCTTTATTTTCGCCGTACGCCCACGCCTCGCTCGCCATTCCCTATCTCACACAAACACGCAAAGCACACACAAACACATCGGCAGACAATACAGTGAGGCCTCTCATCAGTCATTTTACTGCAGTATATGATTTTCCAGTCATTATTATTCTAAATGGAAGATTAGGAAGACAAAAATGTCTCTCCACAATGTTCACCATGACAACGATGCTAGGGGTGGTTAACTCTTTCCGTGCTGACAGAGGGCTGCGTTACGATTCTTTACCCTTCTCCCGAAGTGTGCACTCATTTACTCTCCCTCATGCATTTGGTGCAAGCATGGCTGGAGGGAGTTTCCACCATTATCCCAACACCAGTTCATACCTTTTAAATCCATGAGGGGGAGTGTACAAGTGAACAAATCGGGAGAAGGGTAGAGAATCGGAACACAGCCTGACCATCGGAAAAGGAAGACTGAGTGTGAATTTTTTATTTAACCTTTATTTAACTCGGCATATCAGTTAAGAACAAATTCTTATTCACAAAGACGGCCTACACCTGCCAAACCCGGATGACGCTGGGCCAATTGTGCGCCGCCCTATGGGACGGTTGCGATTCAGCCTGGATTCGAACCAGGGTGTCTGTAGTGACACCTCAAGCACTGAGATGCAGTACCATAGACCGCTGCGCCACTCGGCAGCTCAATGAATATGAGGACATCAATGAAAATGGCGATGACTCAATATTCTGTTTCATCTGCTTCACCTATTCCCGAGTTACGTGAGCACCTCATCAAAGGAAGCAAGGGGAAAAGATTGGAGGGTTGAAATATAATAGACTGTTCAAGGGTTGACATTTTCAAGGCTATTGTATTTTAAAAGGCACACTTAGGATTTGGTGACATTTGATATAATAGCGAAACCCTACCATTCTTACTTGGGTAGAAACTCACACACACACTTATGTATACACACGTGTGCATGCACACACGCACACACATATGCACACACTCCCCCCACATGCCAGTCCAGCCTATCACTCAAAACACCTATCACTCAATACTGCAACCAAAGCTAAATAAAAAGATAACCAAAAGTAAAGAAAAGTCTCTTTATCTCCCCTGGAGGATTCAGACATGCAGGACTATAAAGTCTGCCTATGGCGTGTCCTTCTCTCCCCACCTCCTCCATGTCTGCATCTTAAATGGCACCCTTATCCCGATTTAGTGCACTACTTTTGACCAGGGCCCATAGGGAATCCCATAGGGTTCTGGTCAAAAGTAATGTACTATAGAGGGCAAGGGTACTCAAGTACTGTTTGAGAAGGTCCGGTCACACAAATTTCCTAGTTGGCAAAACTCCGGATGGATAATGTAATTTATCACCATAGTAACAAACCCCCACTTCGCAACCCATGCAACCCCAAACTGTTCACACCCCTCTTGTCGGCAATTATACACATTTTGCATGGTAGAAAATAAAATAAAAAAATATGTTTTAAATGTAATTTCCTGCAATTCCATGCATTCTTCCATGTCTTATGTGTCTTTATATGATACCAGGGGTCAAAGCACGAGCTCGTAAAAACAATATATACACCTACTCATTCCAGGGTTTTTCTTTATTTTTACTATTTTCTACATTGCAGACTAATAGTGAAGACATTAAAACTATGAAATAACACACATGGAATCATGTCGTAACCAAAAAAGTGTTAAACAAATAAAAATATATTTTATTTTTGAGATTCTTCAAAGTAGCCACCCTTTGCCTTGATGACAGCTTTGCACAGTCTTGGCATTTTCTCAACCAGCTTCATGAGGTAGTCACCTGGAATGCATTTCAATTAACAGGTGTGCCTTGTTAAAAGTTCATTTGTGGAATTTCTTTCCTTCTTAATGTGTTTGAGCCAATCAGTTGTGTTGTGACAAGGTAGGGGTGGTATACAGAAGATAGCCCTATTTGGTAAAAGACCAAGTTCATTTCATGGCAAGAACAGCTCAAACAAGCAAAGAGAAACAACAGTCCATCATTACTTTAAAGTTACATTACTTTAAAGAACTTTTTCTTCAAGTGCAGTATCAAAAATGATATGATGGACTGTTGTGATGAAACTGGCTCTCATGAGGCCCGCCACAGGAAAGGACGACCCAGAGTTACCTCTGCTGCAGCTGCAGAGGATAAGTTCATTAGAGTTAACTGCACCTCAGATTGCAGCCCAAATAAATGCTTCACAGAGTTCAAGTAACAGACACATCTCAACATCAACTGTTCAGAGGAAAGTGCGTGAATCAGGCCTTCATGGTCAAATTGCTGCAAAGAAACCACTACTAAAGGACACCAATAAGAAGAAGAAGAGACTTGCTTCGTGCAATGGACATTAGACCAGTGGAAATCTGTCCTTTGGTCTGATGAGTCCAAATTTGAGATTTTTGGATCCAACCGCTGTGTCTTTGTGAGACGCAGAGTAGGTGAACGGATGATCTCTGCATGTGTGGTTCCCACCGTGAAGCATGGAGGAGGAAGTGTGATGGTGCTTTGCTGGTGACACTGTCTGTGATTTATTTAGAATTCAAGGCACAGTTAACCAGCATGGCCACCACAGCATTCTGCATTCTGATACGCCATCCAGTCTGGTTTGCGCTTAGTGGGACTGTCAATTATTTTTCAACAGGACAATGACCCAACATACCTCCAGGCTGTGTAAGGGCTATTTTAACAAAAAGGAGAGTGATGGAGTGCTGCATCAGATGACCTGGCCTTCACAATCACCCAACCTCAACCCAATTGAGATGGTTTGGGATGAGTTGGACCGCAGAGTGAAGGAAAAGCAGCCAACAAGTGCTGAGCGTATGTGGGAACTCCTTCAAGACTGTCGGAAAAGC
Source organism: Salvelinus fontinalis (assembly GCF_029448725.1). Taxonomy (NCBI): domain Eukaryota; kingdom Metazoa; phylum Chordata; class Actinopteri; order Salmoniformes; family Salmonidae; genus Salvelinus; species Salvelinus fontinalis. The sequence goes on from NC_074671.1 coordinate 42,645,939, forward strand.
ATTCCAGGTGAAGCTGGTTGAGAGAATGCCAAGAATGTGCATTTGTTTAACACTTTTTCGGTTACTACATTATTCCATATGTGTAATTTCATAGTTTTGATGTCTTCACTATTATTGTACAATGTAAAAAATAGTAAAACATTAAGAAAACCCCTTGAATTAGAAGGTGTGTCCAAACTTTTGACTGGTACTAAATATATATATTTATTTCGTATTTTTTCCTGGACCAGAGGTCCGTATTGACCCCGTTCTGTATCCAGATCCGGTCCGCGGTCCGCCAGTTGAGTATGGGGGATATAGGGAATAGGGTGCCATTTAGGACGCAGCCCATGTCTCCTATTGTATTCTCCAAAAGCTGTGCGGAGTTGTCAGTAGTACCGCCAGGGGAAGATTAAGCCATTTGGGAGAATCCTGCAGCCTCAGGACTTTTCCGCTCCCAGAACTGAGCAGACCATTCATGTACAGCTAAGGAGGAGGGCGACGGGGAGACGGGGGGTGGAGAGAGGGATGCCAGCAGGGAGAAAGGCAGGTAAAGAGGGATAGATGAAGGGGATGAGGATGATGAGGGGGGGTAAGGGAGGAGAGGGACAAAAAAGTGGGAGATAAGAGGGATTGAGAGAGGGGTAGAAGGAATGGAGAGTGGCAGAGAAAGGTTGTGAGACGGAGACGGATTAAGGCAGAGAAGGAAGGGAGGGAGGTGATCGAGGGGGAGGAAGAAAGAGAGTGTGAGGAGGAGATGGAGAGAGCCTGACGAGGCTCATTAAGACATGACCATCCCTGTGGGGACTGACCCTGGAGGAGCTGATGGGCTGTCAGTAGGATATACAGTAGATGCAGGGGAGAGGTGTGCATGTGAGGGGGGGGGGGGGGGGGGGTACGGGCGCGCATTGTGTATGTTATCGCCTGGGAATGTCTTTGTATAAGTCCTCTGTTAGGGTGGATGTGAATATTTGTGTTTTTATGAATATACAGTGTTTTTTTCAGGGCACTATGTCTTATATGTGCATGTGTGTTTGTGTGATAAGGAGAGAGGATGAGGAGAGAGCGTTCAGTAGAGAGGTACCCTCATGAATTATTGTGTCTGTGCTGGCTCAGGACTGCATCCATCTCCACACACGCATGCACACAACACTGCACAGACATGCCATAGCGACCTCAACATATATGAACAATGTTGATATATAATATATAACATATATGTAGCAATAACAGTTGAGGCCATGTGTGGGTCTACACATAATGGTGTATATGTGCACATGTGTGCGTGAACTTGGATGCAAGCAAAATGTGTGCTTTAAAGTCTTCAAATCTACTGTACAAGTCTCCGTCTATATATACAGTATCTGCATATGACTGCACATCTGTGTGTGTATGCACCAATTTCTATTAGCGGTATTATCAGTGTACTGTGGCGTCACACTTTGGGAACAGCTGTGAATGTGTGGAAGGGCCATTATAAATCTCCCCATCATTCTCTCTCTTTTTTTGCTCTCTCTCTCTCTCTCTCCCACCTTAATTAAAAAGTGATATCGCTTCGAGAGAGGGAATCAGGGGGACAGAGAGATGAGAGGCACTATTCGTTCATCCCTACACAGGGGCTGTGTCCACGACTGTTTTTAATCTAACCACTCCACACAAGACTGGAGGGAGGGAGGGAGGGATTTGTGACTTTCAAAGCTCTTTACTTTAATCATTAGGCACCTACCATAAGGCCCTACCTACCTTTAGATAATATTAAAGTGTCCTGTATGGCTCAGACGGTAGAGCACTGACAACGTCGGTATCATGGGTTTGTGTTCCATTGGGGCCACCCATATGAAACTGTACGCACACACTAAGTCGCTCTGGATAAAGACATCTGCTAAACGACATGTTATAACGTCTATTGTTATTATATTAAGGATTAAGAAAAAAATGGAACAATATTAAATGAATATGCAGCAGAAATCGTAGTTATAACATAGCTATTGAAGTGTACACATTTAGACTTCAGTTCCAAAATGAACAACACACAGATTTGGTACCCTAATTCACCATTAGCATGCTAGACTAAAGCCTCCTCTCTCTCCCGAGTTAGAGCACGCATGCATGTCTCTTCATAATAGGCTAAGTGGTTTTGGCTAATCAACTAAATGCATTGGGTTGGGTATAGCAATCAATTAATCAACGGATCAATTGACCACAGGCAGATGGTTGTGTTTCGCTGGGTTTTGCTTTGCTAAAATACTGCGGTCCAGATAAATGACCTGTGTGTGCAGTGTGTGTGAGTGCGTGCACACACATTAAGCAGCAGACCGAGGGGCCACCAGCTAGCCGATAGGTGTATTATTTATGGTGACCTTGTTTATAATTTCACCCTAGTCGGCTTGTTCCAGGGGGCTGGCGTGGCCCCCTCCTCCCCCCAGCCCGTCTCCTGGCCAAGGTATTGAACCACAGCCCCTTTGTTTTTCAGCTCTTGAATGCTAACAACTACAGTTCTGACCTTGTTTCTCCGCTGCTGATGTGTTATAGGAGTCTGGGGCAGATTAAAAAAAAGATTCTGGAGGAGAGAGAGGGAAAAGGGGGGGGGGGGCAGCGGAGAGGGGCCATGGAGAGGGAGACAGTGAGGTGGGGGAGACAAGAGAAAGAAGCGAACGAGGGAGAGAAAGAATCAAGCAGAGAGAGAGAGGAGGAAAATAAAGCTTTTCATTCATCTGCATTATAACAAACAGAAAGGTAAACATACAGAGACAAAGAAGACACACACTGGTCCTGTATGTTTAATTAATTACTAGTTAATTATTACGAATGACTTAATTATACTAACACAATGATGAGTCACACTGTTGTGGTTACATTCTGTGCATCCCAAATGTCACTATATTCCCTATTGTAGTGCATTACTTCTGACCAGAGCTTATTCCCTCCTTTAGCCCTATGGGCTCTGGTCAAAAGTAGTGCACTAAATACAGAAAAGGGTGATATTTGGGACACAGACTTCTCTCTTCTGCTCTCCGACCCCCGAGTGTAGTGTTCATTTTCATACGCCCAACATCATCAGTTCCTCTTCCTGCCCTCTGTTCTTAAAACTCTGTGACCCTGCTGTTTGGTACTCAACCCCCTCCTGTCAAATACTGTACCCTTCCTCCTCATCTCTATCTGTTTCTCTCGCGCTCTCTCTCTCTCACTCTGGTGTTTGTCCTGAAAAACATGCTCTTGTCCTGCACGACATCTCTGTCACTCTTTCTCTCACAACATCCTGTCTTTCCCACATCTCCTTTTTTCTCTCTCTCGTGCTGCTGTGTGTATGTACAAGATGTGCTGTTTTGAGGAGGACAGGAGAAGGCTGGAACAGTGAGTGCTTTGGCAGGCTGAGGTATCTGAGCAAGCTGGGGGAGAGCTGCCAAAGGCCCACATCTGTCTCTGATCAACGGGCACACAGGCAGCCAACACTGCAAACAGATCACATTGAATCTCTCTAAATGGCAGGTCCAAAACCACTCTCACACACACTTGAATGTATGCAAACAAGAATCACACACACACTTTGGAGCACATTCTAAGGAAGAACCATAGGACTACTCCTGTAAACCAGCCAGGGATGCGACACTGAGTAGGGCACAGAGACAGAGCAGAACGGGAGTGAGAAACCAGACAGTGTTTTAAAGCTCAGGAGAGCTCTAGATCGGGAGTCAGAACTTGGACAAGATTCCAAAACTACAACCAAAAAAACAACTCTTACGCATGAATTATGGATACAACTACTGTGACTTAAGAAGCAAGCCAGCTAGTGTAAAATCAGCACGATTCTCTGAATGGAATGGAAGGTGGCATCGGTGGCCTTTTTGTCAAAATGTGTCCTCTGGTCTTAATGTTGCAGCGCGAGCGGATTGTGTGGCGCCGCCTCGAGCTGCGGAGGCACAAGTGCGATTGAGGCACAAACCATCACCATAATGATTGCAAGAATCTTGAGATAATGAGCGAGTTGTTGGTGTTCTTGTTGATATTAATGATGATGGTGGTGGTTAGTCTAACTAATATTCTTGTCATTATCCACTAACAGCAAAATACGACTTGAGGCGCATTATTTTTGTTTTGGTCAATGGATTATGTTGTCTACAGACGCGTATAGAGTTTAGCATTCATTCATGAACTCTACCAAGAAACACAACAACAAAAAGAAAGTAGGTCCGTTTTTCCCCCTTTTTTAATTATATAATGGTTATGGAATTATCACCCTACAAAGCAGTCATTGGGCTATTATATGCTAATGTATGTAGGGTTATTACTTAAAAAAAATCTGTGATCATAAAATTACAAAACCTGCCTAACATGAACGGCAGTGGAACTTTTTAACATGTACCCCTCCATGCTATGGCAACTTGTATTAAATGGTAATGACCTATTTTGGGGGCATAATAGAATAGCTTTTGAGTATCAAATAACATATCACCCAGTAATTTTTCATGGGTGGAATATTGTCAAATTACTCTTGGTATACGAAAGAAGTGGAATTGCAATATTGTTCTGGACAAACTAGGATAACGAATGAGAATGGGCTCATCTTTCAAGGCTGAGAGAACATTTTGTGGGAAATACCAGTACGCTTACACTACACATGATAGACATTGTCTGATAACCAGTAGGCTATCTGATGCCATTCACGGCCTATGTGTTGAAATTCCTGATTTGAAACAGATGGAGCTCGTGCTTTAAAACCAAACGAGTTTTCAAACCCAAGGGAAAAACAAGCTATTTTCCCTGTCAGTCTCCAAGACACAGGTATAATAAAAAAAACTATGTGAGCTTTCAGTTTTTATCATAGTTTAAAGTAAATTCCGAATTTTAATCACCCATAAAGGGTAGTGTCGGGTACATTCGGACACGTTTCTTGACAGCCCATGTGTTGAAGAGAACTTACCCTTGTCTCCACGGACTCCCGGTGTTAGACACATTGCAAGTAAAAATCCAATCAGCGATGGTAGCGTATCCATTTTTGGCAATGTTCAATGTCTTGTTATTTATAAATGTTACCTCCCAGGATCAAATCAGTTGTCCATCAAGAAAATACACACCCTTTTTTGCAGAAAATGTAGAGACCCTTTTTTCCAGAAAATGTAGGAACAAATGTTATTACTCCACGTAGCCTATTTTACTAAAACAATCAACGAATAATGTTTCTTCCAAGTGTACTTAATTAAATAAAAATGGGCTAAAGACTGCGGTGAACAGCTTTCCCTCCGAAGCAGGCATATAGGCTACTTGAACGACACACTGGGATGCCACCTTATAACTTTAATATTTTCGTCATGACTGGGTTATCTAGCCTCGTGGAGCAACGTGGATGAAATAAACTCCTCTTAATTCCCCGGTTCCATACAGAGCTTGTCCACTGATTTGGAACCTCCTGGGGTATTTCCTACAGGGTCTGATAAGCGACTCTTAGTCTACCTCCAAATACGATTGAAGCGCTTGCCTTTCCCCCCTTCTCTCTCCTGTGCTCGCAGGGATTCCAGGACTCCGGTCATTTACTCCTGCATTTACGACCGATGAGACACAGTTGACTGAACTATCAACCGACAAGACGTCTCCGTATTTAGGACAAGAATGGAGCGCAAATCATGAGAAGTGTGACGAACATGAATATAATATCTTCCGAAGGAGAATTCATTCCATCTCTGGGACCACTCTAGTCTTTCTGTCTGTAGCGGAGTGTCTATGCGCTCCAGCGGCGTGTGTATGTGAGTGAGTGAGAGTGTGTGTAATAGCACTTTTGAACAGAGCAGCTATCGCATTACAGTCAGCGCCTCGGCTCCGCCTCTGGTTGGTTGTTGATCATGGAGAGGTGCACGCACACTCGTAAAACACACAAGCGCGAGGGGCACACACACACGCACACACTTCACGTGACGCCAATAGATAAGGGTTCAACAGATAACGCACACACTATAATCTCAGGCTCGGGAGTATTTCCACAGGCTATTTTCAAGAGAGAAGAACCAAAGAAACCAAAAGAAAAAAAGGGGAAAGGGTGAAGGAGAGTAGTACATGCATTAGGGCTCCCGAGTGGCGCGGCAGTCCAATCAAATCAAATCTAACGTTATTTGTCACATGCGCCGAATACAACAAGTGTAGTAGACCTTACCGTGAAATGCTTACTTACCAGCCCTTAACCAACAGTGCAGTTCAAGAAGAGTTAATAAAATATTGACCAAATAAACCAAAGTAAAAAACAATACAATAACATAATACCGAGGCTGTATACAGGGGGTACCCGAGTCAGTGTGCGGGGTACAGGTTAGAGGTCATTTGTACATTTAGGTAGGGGGGAAGTGACTATGCATTGATAATAAACAGCAAGTAGCAGCAGTGTACAAAACAAATGCCAATGTAATAGTCCGGTGGCCATTTGATTCATTGTTCAGCAGTCTTATGGCTTGGGGCACTGCATCTCAGTGCAAGAGGCGTCACTACAGTCCCTGGTTCGAATCCAGGCTGTATTACATCCGCCCGTGATTGGGAGTCCCATAGGGCGGCGCACAATTGGCCCAGCGCCATCCGGATTTGGCCAGGATAGGCCGTCATTGTAAATAAGAATTTGTTAGGCACTTAATAAAAAATAAAAAAGGCAGCAGCATATAGTCAACAATATATCATACAGTGGCATACAGTGTGTGCGTGTGTGTATGCGAATGAGTGTGAGTGAGTGTTTGTGTGCTTTATGCGTGTGTGTTCCCCTCTATACAGCGACTCTCTCATCTCATTACCACAGCACATATCAAACAGTGGTTCGAGGCTTAAAGCTGCATGGCAAATGTCACCCTATTCCCTATGTAATAGGTCTCTGGTCAAAAGTAGTGCACTACATTGGGAATATGGTGCCATTTGGGGCATAATAAAAGTCGTATGTTCCTGCTGCCTCGTGGAGGGAACCCACCAAGACCAGCACAAAACAGCTCTACAATCAGCCTGCCTAAATACAGCCACGTTAGCTTCACATAATAACACACTGCCTGGCCCAAAATAATCTGCTGCCTGAGAAATGCCTCTATGGTCCAGCCCAGGCAGAATCCCACTGCTTACAGAACACAAGAGGGTAGCTATGGTCCAGGCAAGGGACAGGAAGGCTTAACATTAGCAAGCTGCACTAACTCCCTGAACCAGAGCTAATTGAAAAGGGATGTACATTAGCCTGGTCCCAGACCGGTCTGCGCTGTCTTGACCAACGACCAGATCTATTACCAGGCTAATATTAGCTATATTACATGAGAGAATACAGTTTATTGTCTTTGATGACGCTTTGATATTTCTTTAGAAGATGTTGGGGGAGGGAGTGCTAAACTGACATATGGAATTGTTTTAAGATGGTCATACTATGAATTATTTAGATATTTGATTTGAACTATATATATATATACATACCATTTTTGGTAAAATATTGATTCAAAAAAATAAAAATAATAATATATATATATATTTGTCACATACACATGGTTAGCAGATGTTAATGCGAGCGTAGCGAAATGCTTTTGCTTCTAGTTCCGACAATACAGTAATAACCAACGAGTAATCTAACCTAACAATTCCACAACTACTACCTTATACACACAAGTGTAAATGGATAAAGAATATGTACATAAAGATATATGAATGAGTGATGGTACAGAACGGCATAGGCAAGATGCAGTAGATGGTATAGAGTACAGTATATACATATGAGATGAGTAATGTAGGGTATATAAACATAAAGTGACATAGTTTAAAGTGGCTAGTGATACATGTATTACATAAAGATGGCAAGATGCAGTAGATGATATAGAGTACAGTATATACATATACATACAGTATGAGATGAGTAATGTAGGGTATGTAAACATTAAATTAAGTGGCATTGTTTAAAGTGGCTAGTGATACATTTTTACATAAATTTCCATCAATTCCCATTATTAAAGTGGCTGGAGTTGAGTCAGTATGTTGGCAGCAGCCACTAAATGTTAGTGGTGGCTGTTTAACAGTCTGATGGCCTTGAGTTAGAAGCTGTTTTTCAGTCTCTCGGTCCTTGCTTTGATGCACCTGTACTGACCTCGCCTTCTGGATGATAGCGGGGTGAACAGGCAGTGGCTCGAGTGGTTGTTGTCCTTGATGATCTTTATGGCCTTCCTGTGACATCGGGTGTTGTAGGTGTCCTGGAGGGCAGGTAGTTTGCCCCCGGTGATGCGTTGTGCAGACCTCACTACCCTCTGGAGAGCCTTACGGTTGTGGGCGGAGCAGTTGCCGTACCGTGATACAGCCCGACAGGATGCTCTCGATTGTGCATCTGTAGAAGTTTGTGAGTGCTTTTGGTGGCAAGCCGAATTTCTTCAGCCTCCTGAGGTTGAAGAGGCGCTGCTGCGCCTTCTTCACAACGCTGTCTGTGTGGGTGGACCAAGTCAGTTTGTCCGTGATGTGTACGCCGAGGAACTTAAAACTTACTACCCTCTGCACTACTGTCCTGTCGATGTGGATAGGGGGGTGCTCCCTCTGCTGTTTCCTGTTTCCTGAAGTCCACAATCATCTCCTTTGTTTTGTTGACGTTGAGTGTGAGGTTATTTTCCTGACACCACACTCTGAGGGCCCTCACCTCCTCCCTGTAGGCCGTCTCGTCGTTGTTGGTAATCAAGCCTACCACTGTAGTGTCATCCGCAAACTTGATGATTGAGTTGGAGGCGTGCATGGCCACGCAGTCGTGGGTGAACAGGGAGTACAGGAGAGGGCTCAGAACGCACCCTTGTGGGGCCCCAGTGTTGAGGATTAGCTGGGTGGAGATGTTGTTACCTACCCTCACCACCTGGGGGCGGCCCGTCAGGAAGTCCAGTACCCAGTTGCACAGGGCGAGGTCGAGACCCAGGGTCTCGAGCTTGATGACGAGTTTGGAGGGTACTATGTTAAATGCTGAGCTGTAGTCGATGAACAGCATTCTCACATAGGTATTCCTCTTGTCCAGATGGGTTAGGGCAGTGTGCAGTGTGGTTGCGATTGCGTCGTCTGTGGACCTATTGGGACGGTAAGCAAATTGGAGTGGGTCTCGGGTGTCAGGTAGGGTGGAGGTGATATGGTCCTTGACTAGTCTCTCAAAGCACTTCATGATGACGGAAGTGAGTGCTACGGGGCGGTAGTTGTTTAGCTCAGTTACCTTAGCTTTATTGGGAACAGGAACAATGGTGGCCCTCTTGAAGCATGTGGGAACAGCAGACTGGGATAAGGATTGATTGAATATGTCCGTAAACACACCAGCCAGCTGGTCTGCGCATGCTCTGAGGACGCGGCTGGGAATGCCGTCTGGGCCTGCAGCCTTGCGAGGGTTAACACGCTTAAATGTTTTATTCACCTCGGCTGCAGTGAAGGAGAGGCCGCAGGTTTTGGTAGCGGCCGTGTCAGTGGCACTGTATTGTCCTCAAAGCGAGCAAAAAAGTTATTTAGTCTGTCTGGGAGCAAGACATCCTGGTCCTGGTCCGCGACGGGGCTGGTTTTCTTTTTGTAATCCGTGATTGACTGTAGACCCTGCCACATACCTCTTGTGTCTGAGCTGTTGAATTGCGACTCTACTTTGTCTCTATACTGGCACTTAGCTTGTTTGATTGCCTTGCGGAGGGAATAGCTACACTGTTTGTATTCGGTCATGTTTCAGGTAACCTTGCCCTGGTTAAAAGCAGTGGTTCGTGCTTTCAGTTTCGCGCGAATGCTGCCATCAATCCACAGTTTCTGGTTTGGGAATGTTTTAATCGTTGCTGTGGGTATAACGTCGCTGATGCACTTTCTAATGAACTCGCTCACCGAATCAGCGTATTCGTCAATGTTGTTGTTGTACGCAATGCGGAACATATCCCAATCCATGTGATCAAAGCAGTCTTGAAGCGTGGAATCAGATTGGTCGGACCAGCGTTGAACAGACCTGAGCGCGCGAGCTTCTTGCTTTAGTTTCTGTTTGTAGGCTGGAGCAACAAAATGGAGTCGTGGTCAGCTTTTCCGAAAGGAGGGCGGGGGAGGGACTTATATGCGTCGCAGAAGTTAGAATAACAAAGATCCAGGGTTTGACCAGCCCTGGTAGCACAATCGATATGCTGATAGAATTTAGGGAGTTTTGTTTTCAGATTAGCCTTGTTAAAATCCCCAGCTACAATGAATGCAGCCTCAGGATGTGTGGTTTCCAGTTTACAAAGAGTCAGATAAAGTTCGTTCAGGGCCATCGATGTGTCTGCTTGGGGGGGAATATATACGGCTATGATTATAAATCGAAGAGAATTCCCTTGGTAGATAATGCGGTCGACATTTGATTGTGAGGAATTCTAAGTCAGGTGAACAGAATGACTTGAGTTCCTATATGTTGTTATGATCACACCACGTCTCGTTAATCATAAGGCATACCCCCCCCCGCCCCTCTTCTTACCAGAAAGATGCTTGTTTCTGTCGGCACGATGCATGAAGAAACCAGCTGGCTGCACCGACTCAGTTACCGTCTCACAAGTGAGCCATGTTTCCGTGAAGCAAAGAACGTTACAGTCTCTGATGTCTCTCTGGAATGCTACCCTTGCTCGGATTTCATCAACCTTGCTGTTAAGAGACTGGACATTGGCGAGTAGTATGCTAGGGAGTGGAGCGCGATGTGCCCGTCTCCGGAGCCTGACCAGAAGACCGCTTCGTTTGCCCCTTTTACGGCGTCGTTGTTTAGGGTCGCCGGCTGGGATCCGATCCACTGTACTGGGTGGAAGGCAAAACACAGGATCCACTTCGGGAGAGTCATATTCCTGGTCGTAATGATGGTGAGTTGACGTTGCTCTTATATTCAGTAGTTCCTCCCGACTGTATGTAATGAAACCTAAGATTACCTGGGGTACCAATGTAAGAAATAACACGTAAAAAAACAAAATACTGCATAGTTTCCTAAGAACGCGAAGCGAGGCGACCATCTCTGTCGGCGCCGGAAGTAGATTTTGGCCTTTACTCTGAAGCCAACAGAAACGTATTGAACAACACATTAATGAATGGCAGAATAATCAGAAACAAGGTTTTGAAGTGTCTGTCCTAAATCTAGGAGATATAAAAAGACTCAGGAATTATAAATATATATACAGTTGAAATCGGAAGTTTACATAAACCTTAGCCAAATACACTTAAACTCAGTTTTTCACCATTCCTGACATGTAATCCTAGTTTTCAGTTATGCCCACAAATTTTCTATAGGATTGAGGTCAGGGCTTTGTGATGGCCACTTCAATACCTTGATGTTGTTGTCCTTAGGCCATTTTGCCACAACTTTGGAAGTATGCTTGGGGTCACTGTTCATTTGGAAGACCCATTTGCGACCAAGCTTTAACTTCCTGACGGATGTCTTGAGATGTTGCTTATGTAGATATAGGATTCATTTTAGTGTGGATATAGATATTTTTGTACCTGTTTCCTCCAGCATCTTCACAAGGTCCTTTGCGGTTGTTCTGGGATTGATTTGCACTTTTCGCACCAAAGTACGTTCATCTCTAGGAGACAGAACGCGTCTCCTTCCTGAGCTGTATGACGGCTGCATGGTCCCATGGTGTTTATACTTGCGTACTATTGTTTGTACAGATGAACGTGGTACCTTCAGGCATTTGGAAATTGCTTCCAAGGATGAACCAGACTTGTGGAGGTCTACAATTCTTTTTCTGAGGTCTTGGCTGATTTCTTTTAATTTTACCATGATGTCAAGCAGAGGCACTGAGTTTGAAGGTAGGCCTTGAAATACATCCACAGGTACACCTCCAATTGACTCAAATGATGTCAATTAGCCTATAAGAAGCTTATAAAGCCATGACATAATTTTCTGGAATTTTCCTAGCTGTTTACAGGCACAGTCAACTTAATGTATGTTAACTTCTGACCCACTGGAATTATGATACAGTGAATTATAAGTGAAATAATCTGTATGATAACAATTGTTGGAAAAATTACTTGTTTCATGCACAAAGTAGATGTCCTAACCGACTTGCCAAAACTATAGTTTGTTAACAAGAAATTTGTAGAGTGCTTGAATAACAAGTTTTAATGACTCCAACCTAAGTGGATGTAAACTTCCGACTTCAACTGCATACAGTACCTGTCCAAAGTTTGGACACACCTACTCATTAAATTAAATATATTTTGATTTGTTTAACACTTTTTTGGTTACGACATAATTCCATATGTGTTATTTTATAGGTTTGTTGTTTTCACTATTATTCTACAATGTAGAAAATTGTAAAAATAAAGAAAAACCTTGGAATGAGTAGGTGTGTCCAAACTTTTGACTGGCACTGTATAGATACACAGTGCAGACCCCATGACTTTTTACATTACAGCCTTATTCTAAAATGTAAATGTCATATTTCTTGATTTTTATACATCGAGGAGGGACGAGGAGGGACATTTAAACATTTTTATTTATATATATATATATATATATATATATTTTACACATATTTAACCCCTTTTTTTGGGTAGGCGCAAAACTATCTTCATACTTCCATTTGATTTTTAAACCAGTACCAGTTACCTTCAGACAAGTCCCGCGACACCATCCTGTTTGTGAGAGTCAAACCGTTCGGAAGCTACAGACGGTTTTTGTGAGAAGACCGATTTTCGGGATGTCTCATGGTCTGACAAACACTGCTCTAGCTCTGCTACCTTTCAACACAGATGCGGAAGTGTGACACTGGCGGATGAGGTGGATAGATTTTTTAAACTGACAGATTTTAATAGGTATTTTTTTGTTATGTACGCATCGGTGCATCAATCGACTCAAGGGGGTTAATCAGTTAGCGAGTCCATTAAGACTCAATGGGAGTGCAGTGTAGAAGTCATGTAGGACATTATTTAAACATTAGTTGAATGTTTGACCACAATGCCCTTGGTGCAGGTCATGTGTGGTGTGTGTGTCATGGCATGTCTGTAGCCTCTGTCCGCTGTCAATCTAAGTTGGCCCTCAAGCACCCAGTCATTTCACAGATTTCTAACACCCTGTCAATCAATCGGGACTCTACCTATAGCCTCAGAGGTTCCTTGTCACTTGTGATTGGCTAATTTCAGAACTTGGACTTCGCCACACACAGGCTGCCAGCCCTTTTGGCCGATGTTGCAGAATCCTGCAGTTATTTGTCAGTGTCTGTATGTTTTATGGCCCCCTACGGATGATGCATTCTGTGTGTGTGTGAGCATGTTCGCATACATGTTTATACTGTATGTACCACATGTGGTTTTGAGTGTGTGTGTTAACAATTACTTACACCCTAAAAATATCTATATAAAAAAATGTAAAATACCTAGAGCGTTTATGTACACTACAACTAGCGCATGTGGATTTGTGTTGTTTTTGTGTCCAGTTGTGTGTGTGTGTGTATGTGTGCATATGTGTGTGTAGGCGCCCCATGTCTCTATGAAACAGAAAGCGTCTGTGCTGCCGAGGCATCAGGCCTTCCTCACTCAACAGCCCCCTGCCTTGAGAGAGAGAGAGAGGAAGAGAGGAAGCGAACAGTCCACCAGGACCCTCAGCCTAGGCGAGGTCAATAACTGCGCCGCTCACAGCCTTGAGGTGTCACCTGACCTACGTGACGTCCTGACTGTCACCCCACCTCCACACCTCTCCACTCATTCACCCACTACTCCGTCCTCCACCACTCCTTCCCCCCAAAACAAGGGAAGCGCCTCTCTCTCTCATGTTAGGGACTCATCAGTCATCTTATCAAACACCCTTTGAAATAGTTTGGTCAATGGAGGTTGAGTGAGCATTGTTATCAGCTATCTCTCTCCTCTGAAAGAACAACAGATGCCTTCTAATCTTCCTCAGAGCAGAAGATAAGGCCGGGCTGGACTTAATTTGACCCAAAGTCCTGGGTTAGGCAAGGTTAGGCAGTGTGAGCAAAACAGAGGGAGGTTTTGTTATTCATTGTAAATCAATCACACCACATGCAATGGTTTACTATCTGAACCTGCTCTCCATACTCACAGACCACACATTCCATTGCATAGCCTCACCGGTGTAAAATACTCCTACTCCCTTTCTTCTTTATTTAGAATGTTTCTTTATTGAGTTTTTTTTTTTTACAAATCGTAACAGAAATATATCATTATATTTCTTAAAATATAGCAACATGTGGGAACACTATCTGCATCCAAAAGGGAACGCCAATACCCTCTTTATTTGTCCACACAGCGCACTGCTTTTTTGACAAAGTCATTTCCAATCCAACACATGCTGATGTCTGATGCGCAAGTTCTTCCCTTCTCTTCTCAAGGACCATGAGAATAGACCACGCCCTGGAGCACCCGCCTGTTTACTGTCCAAAATGGCTTCTCTTCACCACCGAATTCCAGCCTACCCACTGCATAGACCTGCCCAACCCAGGGTAATAATTATACACATACACTATCCACTAATCTGCCTGGCGACTGTCTCTACTGTAAGATATGTGCACATCTGGACTGGAGTCTAAAAAAAAAATAATGACCCTCCTCCCTGTGTTCTCTCCTCGGCATGGAAAATACCTCCTTCACTGAAGCTAGAAATCCAGTGTGACATCTATAGGTTAGACAGAAATAACTCAATACCTCGCAATCCTACTAAAGTCTTCGTGCTGAAATAACCAGCCAGCCCCACAGTGGTTGACTTAGTTGTTTTGCAGATATCCATTGAACCAAAACAAACCAAAACATGATAACAATATAAGAAATTGTTACAGTTCATCCACTCACTTGGCTGTGACTATTTGTGGTGCAGTGCATGTTTGGGCCATATGGGGGCAGGCTATTTTTGGAGTGTTCCAAGAAACAGTTCATAGAAGCACCCAAACATGAACAAGTGAGATAAAAATCCTCTACACACCTCTAGACCATCTAAGAAGATTTCCACCGTTGGTGTTGTTATTATACTATTTCCTTAATTACAAGATAGCCACCTCAAATACGTAGCTCCTTGGTCTTATTTACTGTAAATGAACGCTATATCCTGGCACGTCAAGAGCAGAGGAAGAGATGGGGCTTTATTTATGTTTAACAGGAGTCAATTTTCAGAAGCTCTAGTGAAGCTTCTCCTAGGGACAGATCTAGGATCAGTTTCCCCTTCCACAATCCTAACCTTAAACATTAGTGGAGGAAATACTAAACTGACCCAATATCAGCGTCTAGGGGCAACTTCACCCTTTCCTCTACAAATTTCCCCAATAGGCTCTGTGGAATGTGCATGTATCTGACATGTTTTTATCATTCAATATTTGTTAAGTGATAATCCCCTCGAAGCTGGTGTTTGGAGAATATATTGGCACGGGTGTTGTTAGGCCCTGCAAACCGTGCCCATATATCCTCCAAACACCAGCTTCGAGGGGATTATAATTTTTATACAATGGGTTACCAACATATTCAAATACAGATTTACATATTTTCATTATTTTTAGGAATTTATTCATACTATTTCATCCTTCCACAAGATATAGTCCCGACACAAATTTAGGGTTGCTACCAAGCTGGCTGGTCGTTCGTTCTGTCGTTTCGGTTGCCATAGACGCGACCCAGTCATTCAGTCTTTTTGTTCTGTATCATTCGTTCTAAATGTTCCATTGCCATACTGGCTGGCAACGTTCTTATCCCTTGCTTGCTAGCTAGACAACACCGGCTAATTTACAGTCACGTCAAAAAGTTCAGCCTTTGTATTTGCTAAAGTTGTTTTCTAGTGACATTTATTTGGATACATCCATAACAGTGAGCTAATGAGGTGTGATTTCACCTGGCATAGAAAATGTGCTCACTCGTCAGGACACTGTTGTTCAGAGGAGATAGCCAACAACACAGCTAACACAAACACTTCAAACTAAAGCTGGAAAACTACAAACTAGGTGCCCTTGGTTTCGTTTAAACTTTTTTCAATTGACGTTTCTTTGAACATATTCATAAAAATAATGCCAGCTGATTTATGATTTCAACTGGCTGAGAAACGCTGTCTGTCTGTCTCGTCCCGACTCCCGACATGTTCATTACTATGGGACAGCTGGAGATCGAACTTGAATATTGAAACAACGTTGCAAATGTCAGAGAGACAGACAGCAAGGTTTATACAAATATCTGCTGTTGAAAACGAAATGTTAGTCTAAAAGAAATGTGAGATAATGTCTAGATGCTTTTTATAGTGGAGATCAAGTTTATAAAGTACCTGGCTGGGCTGATGAGTCAGATGGATTGTGCAGTCAGATGGAACAGAGTAAATAGACATTTTAACATCATAGATTTAGCAGGTGGTAACTTGGGGACACCGGCTGGAAGGCACTTTTAACCAATCAGCATTCAGGATTAGACCCACCCGTTGTATAATTTTCAACATTTAGAAGTTGATCATCAAATTTAGAGGCCTTAATTAAATTGGCTATAGATAGCAAGACTGAGTGAAAGAGAGAGAAAAATAGGGAAGGAGAGACCATTGACTTTTTCAAGCTCTTTTTGTCTTATGCCTATGTGTGTTCATATGTTCGTTTGTGGGAGTTGTCATATGTTTTCTTGTGTGTTACATTGGCGTTATACCACCTTGCTCCGCAATCACCTTAGAATAGAGATTACATTAGCTCTACATCTAGGAAGGCAGTCTGCAGCTTCCAGTTAGTCTCTCCAGACTCTCCCACACCTTGTTTGCTCTGTGGGGATTAGATCACGGGAGCAGCCCTCGACAAACTGGGAGAAGATAACAGTGGAGGCTACAAGTGGATGTTAATGATCCCCAGCCCATTCAAGTGGGTGAATCACCAAGTCCTATTGTTTCACTGTGAGGAGGCTGGAATTGCCCCACCACATCCTGTGTGTGTGTGTGTGTGTGTGTGTGTGTGTGTGTGTGTGTGTGTGTGTGTGTGTGTGTGTGTGTGTGTGTGTGTGTGTGTGTGTGTGTGTGTGTGTGTGTGTGTGTATGAAAGAGAGAAAGGATAGGGAGATCGTAAGGTCAAGGAAGACACGCACGCACACGCACACACAGAGAGAGAAAGCGAGAGAGAGCGAGAAGTCAGTGAAGTGTTCTGTTTCGACAGGAAATGAGTAAAGGATCCTCCTTCTTGCTTCTTCCTCTGTAAAAGGTGATTTATTGTGAAATTCCACTGCGTTTACAGTTTAGTTTAATGGAGGCTATGGGAACGCCATAGTATTTATGAGTATGTTGTATGTCTGTGATAAACTCCTGTCAGGCGATCTCTACACTTGCCTCTCTCACCCACCTGCCACGTGAGACTGGGGGCTTTGACATATATTGCTCTGGCATTGTCAGTTGAGGATACTGTGGGCAGGGGTGTTCAACTATTACCCTACAGAGTCTGCTGCTTTTCTGTTCTACCTGATAATGAATTGCACCCACCTGGTGTCCCAATTCTAAACCAATCCCTGATTAGAGGGGAATAATGGAAAAAAAGAGTGGAACTAGCTTCAAGGTCCAGTGTTGAATTTAAGGGCTGTAGGGTAATACCAATACCTTTCTGTTTCTAACAGGACTGGCTTAACCAGTCTAGTCCATTAACATCCACATTATCATAGCAATCTCGTGAAAACGGAAATAATGTGTCTATGGTGCTACGAGGCCATGGTTTGTATGTGTGTGTGTTTATGTGAGAGTGTGTGTGTCGAGGCCGACAAGGAAACAGGAGATGGTTATGGGAAATGAAGAGAAGGCATTTTAAGATTGGATTTAGTGTTAATGGCGTGGTGTGGAGACGGCTATCTGCCCGTCCCCATGCAGACAAACCTAATCGACTTACAGCATCTGTCTGAGCATCAAGGTAACGTGTGTCACACATGTACCCCCTTTCCAATCACACACACACACAGGTACAGACAGACGCACACACACAACAGGTGTAAAGTAGCAATCTATCTAAATCCAGCACTGTTAAACCACAGTATTGTTTGAGATTTCAATTGTTGTGCATTGTGTGTGTCAAATAATGAGTTCATAACACATACTGTACATCAATACATACAGACTGTCTGCCGGGAGGCAAATACTGGATCCCACTTCTGACAACCAATGTGGTGTCTCAATATCTGTCTGTCACCACCAGTCACATCACATCTACACCGAGAGCCAGAGAGAAAGAGGGAGAATGAGAGAGAGTGAGTGAGAGGGAGGGAAAGAGAGATAGATAGAGAGGGAGGGAGGGAGAGAGAGATAAATGCCTTATTTCAATGGAGACTTGCCCCCACACCAGTGTATCGCCAGAGTTTTATGTTAATGTTGGCTCTAGTGTAATTGTATTTCCATTCGGAGTGTGACACTAAGAACTTCGGGAGAACAGAATCAACAACCTCTGCGTCGTCAAGACAGTTACTTTGTGAGAATATGCTTAAGTTCACAGTTGGAGATTGTTATGTAAATGTCAGCTGAAAAGTACCAGTGGCCTGGCTTTGGCCCCAAGTGATAGCAGGTCCGCTGGAGCCATGGCCCAGTGAGACACAGTTTCCGGCCCGCGTAGATCAAAACAGAAAACCCACTGGGCACACACTGGTTGAATCAACGTCGTTTACACGTCATTTCAATGAA
This sequence comes from Salvelinus fontinalis, assembly GCF_029448725.1. Lineage (NCBI taxonomy): Eukaryota > Metazoa > Chordata > Actinopteri > Salmoniformes > Salmonidae > Salvelinus > Salvelinus fontinalis. Next base: position 42,664,465 of record NC_074671.1, read on the forward strand.
ATGTAGTTGAACCAACTTGGAATAGATGCTGAATTGGGTCTGTGTCCAGTGGGAAGTCTAAGCGGTTTTGGTAAAAAAATGGTGTAAATCATGTATGGAAATGTGCCGAGAGAGAGAGAGAGAGAGAGAGAGAGAGAGAGAGAGAGAGAGAGAGAGAGAGAGAGAGAGAGAGAGAGAGAGAGAGAGAGAGCGAGAGAGAGAGCGAGCGAGCGAGAGAGCGAGAGAGCGAGAGAGAGAGCGAAGGTTAAATTGACAAGGCAGGGATGAATCATTATTAGTTGAGGATATAGAATATCAACAATAGGATACAAGACTCCTATCATTATTCTATTACTAAGGGCGAGACGAGAGACGACAGAGATATACTCCTATCAGACCACCACTCAATCTATCTGAGTGGTAATTCAATAAGACCTTCCTGGTTTTCCCTGTAGCCAATCAATTGCACTCGGTGCAAAAACAAATAAGCATTGCCACTCCAATAACCGTCAGTCATAAAAATATTTCAGCTCAACTGACAGTGTTATTCAAAGCTCAATGTCCATTTCACAAATGGCACCCTATTCCCCATTTACAGTAGTGCACTACTTTTGACCAGAGCTCAATGGGCCCTGGTCAAAAGTAGTGCACTACATGGGGAAAAGTGCGCAATTTGAGACGATTCCTATGTCTCCAGTTTCAGGAAATGTGTAAATTGGAGGGAACGAGTTGACAGTGGTATGTGCCATCACTCCCTGAGGTGGCTAGTGACCAAGATTACACAGATAGTAAAGAGATAGCAGTCACCCCCTGCTACTTGTGAACCCGAGCTTGACCAAATAAAACAGATTGGGGGATTTACGTTGGCTTGTAAACAAAACAAACAAGTTCATTGAGGAACGAGTACCACAGCTTTCGTAGGCCTAACCCCCACATCACATAGACACACACACACACACACAGACCCACACACACAGACACACACACAAACACACACACACACTGGAGGGAACAGAGGGAACGAGTTGACAGTGGTATGTGCCATCACTCCCTGAGGTGGTTAGTGACCACAATAACAGAGATAGTAAAGAGATAGCAGTCACCCCCTGCTACTTGTGAACCCGGGCTCGACCAAGTAAAACAGATTGGGTGATTAAGTTGGTTTATGAACACACAGATACAGAAAGAGGGATATACCATAAAAAAAAAAAAAAAGTTGGTTAATCACCTCACGAACACATTGATTACAGGAACGCCACAAAAGCAGTGTATACAGGCAAGCTGATCTCGTTTACTCTCCCTCTCTCTCTACTCACTCTCTCTGTCATTACGTTTGACAGTTTTCTATTTTAAAATTGCTTTATTGGCGTGACATAATGTGCATATTGCCAAAGCGTACATTGGAAATGGAATGATTGTCATGAACAATGTTAACATCATTGTCAACGCTAAAGGACAATTGGTAAAAACAATATTGGACAACATTCTCTCTTTCACTCTCAATCTCACACATACACCAACGTTAACTAGGTGAGAGCCCTTTGATGTTGGCTTGGGTGAGACTAAACCGCTTTGAATGGCCTTCTGAACAATTATTCAGATGAGTACACCAGCGAGGGGAGGGAGGGAGCGGAGGACTCAATGGAAGTTGTCATGGCACAGTGGTGATTGGGAAGGGGTGCTTCCCTGATTGGAGTTGCCATGGCGATGGCAATAAGCGTGTGTGTGTGTGGGGGGGTGTTGTGTTTATGTTTTTTTTATGAATCTTTCATATTTGGGTATTAGCAATGTTGTCAATAAAAACTGAACAGGGGACAGTTTTTAATTTTTTTATGCACGCGAATGATCAAACGCTAAGAACTGGCGACGCCGCGGTGGTGTGACAACTGGAGGTGCTTGAAACAATATCTTAATCTCCGGACTGAACACAAGCCATCAAACCCACATTCAGTTCTATGCAAATGCAATCTTCTACCCATGAGCTGCCACCCACCCCACCAAAATGACACAAAAATGTGGCATGACGACTTTGTTGATCAAATACATGCCCAGACATGCACACTCGCTCACACACGTGAACGAGTGTTTCGTTGCTCATTATTTTCCAAAACACTGTTCTGGCGTCAGCCGGTTCATATGAAAGGTTATTTCTTAATGGCCGCTCTGAGGTCAGCTAGTCATTTGTTGCCAATGCTAAAAGGTTAAACCAACAGCACCATTATGCCATAGTCATTAATACCACTAGTCGCAATAAATGATTGTAGGCTCCGTCCCATAGCAAGGTAGAGAGAAAAAAACAAACATGTTGTCCTTACTACTTCAATCCTAGAAAAATTGCCCATGCACAAACCTTTTTCCATATTTGTAGATGATAGGAGTTGACCCAACAAGATCTAAACCCCACCTCAAACATACTACATATGAGTGTGTTCATTATTGGACCACCATAGCAAACCGTAACGAAACATTTAGCAACGGAAACTGTTTTAGTTATGTTGTAAAATTCTTACTGTGAGTAAAGAGAGTCATCTGTTTACGTTGCAAAAATAGTTTGCTACGGTTTGAGTGCGCCCCTGATCTACCAGCACACCTCTGGATAAGGAACAGTTAGTATTACAGTGTCCATATTAGGATAGCCTTAGAGTCATAATTGTTAGCGCAGTGATGTTCTCCCACTTATCGGTTCACTGTTGTTATCTAATGACATTTGTTGCACGTAAACATTAACATTTGGAGGCAATTCAATATTTGTGTGCGGCGAGAGAGGCTGGACATCAATGAGCAATTAGGCTGACAATGAATTTAATGTGGTCGCGGACAGCTCATTTCATTATCAAACAAGCATGAGTTGTCTTCCATATTGATTCATCTGTTTTAGAAAAAGATATTTAGCACACACGCTCTAGCATGCAGCCCCCCCCCCCCCCCCCCACACACACATTTCAGATGCAGTAAATGGCTCTTAATTGATGCACGGCATCCATTCTTTCATTATTTAAGAGCCTAGCTCATTATCCTGCCATTCCCAGCTGTAACTAAGTACAGCGCTGTACAGCCTCCTTGGAATAAACAAATACAACGAGAAGCACCCAGAATAGCAAATGGAGCCACTTCATCATTCTGAGAGAGAGAGAGAGAGAGAGAGAGAGAGAGCAGGGAGAGAGAGAGAGAGAGAAAGCAGGGAGAGAGAGAGACAGAGAGAGAGAGATAGTGTGTGGTGTGTGGTGTGTGGTGTGTGGTGTGTGAGTGCGTGCGTGTGTGCGCACATGCATGTTGCACACACTCCTACCCTCTGGAGATGAGGCACTCTGGTGGATTTCCCCAGTGCCCAGTGATGCTGTTTGGACACTAAGCCCAGGTTTAGAGTCCACGACGGCGTGACATTCTAACATGCTGCTCTCTAATTGACTCATTAGACTCTGTCAGTCAGGGGCGAGCTCACCTGTGCAGCTCACGTCCAGAACCAATGATTGACAAGCTGTACCCTAATGCCCTAGCTATTCATTTCTCATTGGCCTTGTCTCAGGGTAGTAAGATATTGAAGAAGATATCCCTCTAGTGGTGTGGGGGCTGTGCTTTGGAAAAGTGGATGGGGTTATATCCCACCTGGTTGGCCCTATCCGGGGGTATCATTGGACGGGGCCATAGTGTCTCCTGACCCCTCCTGTCTCAGCCTCCAGTATTTATGCTGCAATAGTTTGTGTGTCGGGGGGCTAGGGTCAGTTTGTTATATCTGGAGTATTTCTCCTGTCTTATCCAGTGTCCTGTGTGAATTTAAGTATGCTCCCTCTAATTCTCTCTCTGTCTCTCTTCTCTCGGAGGACATGAGCCCTAGGACCATGCCTCAGGACTACTGGCCTGATGAATCCTTGCTGTCCCTAGTCCACCTGGTCGTGCTGCTGCTCCAGTTTCAACTGTTCTGCCTGCGGCTATGGAACCCTGACCTGTTCACCGGACGTGCTACTTTGTCCCGGACCCGCTGTTTTCGACTCTCTCTCTACCGCACCTGCTGTCTCTAACTCTGAATGATTGACTATGAAAAGCCAACTGACATTTACTGCTGAGGTGCTGACCTGTTGCACCCTCTACAACCACTGTGTTTATTATTATTTCAGCTTGCTGGTTATATAGGAACGTTTGAACAGCTTGGCCATGTACTGTTGTAATCTCCACCCGGCCTAGCCAGAAGAGGACTGGCCACCCCTCAGAACCTGGTTCCTCTCTAGGTTTCTTCCTAGGTTCCGGCCTTTCGAGGGAGTTTTTTTCGAGCCACAATGCTTTTACATCTGCATTGCTTGCTGTTTGGTTTTAGGCTGGATTTCCGTACAGAACTTTGTGACATCGGTTGATGTAAAAAGGGCTTTATAAATACATTTGATTGACCTAGTTCAATGACCTCTCTCTCTCTCTCTATCCCTCTATCCCTCACTCTTTCTTTCCTTCTTACCCTCTATTTTCCTCCTATCTCACTCTGACTCTCTTTCCTTCTCTATTTACCTCGCTCTCGTGGAATGGAATGATGATATCAATGTAGACAAGTCTCTCTCCTCTCAATATCCTTTCTGCCCCCCCCCCCCCCCACAGATCCCAGAATAAGACTGCTAGTTGTGTCAATCCTACACCACTCTGATGACCACTTGCAAGGTTCAGTTACCGTGCTCAAAGTTTCCATAGTCATCCAATAGTTATGATATTTTAAACTGTTGCAGTCTTTGGCTCTTGTCCAGCTGTCTAACTCCAGTAGGCGTTTCTCCATATGTTATCCCTTAGTGATTGAAGGGATTGGACTGTACCATAGGAGCATTATCTATTTAAGGGTGTCTTATTATCTAGATCAGATTGGGATCCTGCTTCTACACTCTCTCACTTGTGTACTGATGCTTATAATGTTATTTCGCTCATGCATATACACAGGCGCACGCAAATGCACAGGCGCACGCACGCACGCCTGCACACACACACACACACACACACAATCCGTGTTGGCCAGAGACTAAGGTCTTTGTAAACAACGGCACACAAACACATCATGGAAGTAATGATTTGACATGTGAACGGGCCAACCTCTCTGTTTCTCACAGCGTTAGATTGAAAATAAGATTCTGGGATCATACCTCAAAGAATGTTCAACTCTAACTCAACACAACAAAGGGAAGCAAATATGAAGCTCACTTTAAAGAGGCTATCTCGGATTAGTACATTGTTAGAGGAATTGTAATTCCTATGTATTCATTAATCAATTCAATTAAAACACTCAGTCTGCACCCAGAGTTTGTAAGGTTCTGGGGGAAGTGAAACAGACGGAGACCAGTCAAAAATAGTCTGTGACGTTTATTCTCGAGAGCTTTGCTCAAAATACCATGTACATTAGTTTATATATCACACACAGCGTCATAGCGTCCAATTTGTCCCTCCTCTCTGACAAGGACAAAGCTGCTGTTAAATTGCATTCCAACACATACATATTGATTATCTTATGCTATCACATGTCACACCATCTGCTGCAAGCCTAACGGTTTCTCCACGCCCTGGGTGGGGAGACTTACTTCCTGTTATTAGTTTCACAGTGGTCACAAGTTGTTTATCACAATTTGTCTGTTAACACTTCCTCTTTGCCTATGCAGAAACATTATTTATCAGACAGGGTAGAATTCTGTTAATTGTTACAATCCTGCATTAAATGTATACTTTATTTAGTCATTATTCATAGAAATCCTATAACATACATCCATTTGTGGACTTATATATACTCATTGATTCTTGAAGAATTCCATCACAATCCAAAATATATGCTTTTGTGTGTACGCTTGTTTTTCTCCATGTAAACTAGAAGTTTGGCAAAAAAAAGGTAGCATAATTAAGAACAGTATCTTGCAGGAATCAAAAACCCTGCCCTCAAACATCATCCTTCATCAATTTTGTCTTCTTTTAATTGCGTTAAAAACCACTTTGGAGGTTTAAAATATCCCACTGGTGTCCAAGTTGACCTATTTTAAGAAATTCCATTAGTGGGTGGATATAAAGTCTAAAGATCTTTGATAGGCTGATGCAGCATTTGTTACAGGTCAGCATAGGGTGAAATGTGTCAGGTTATCTAAATGGGAACAGCTAAGATCTATATCATTTTATCACATGCAACTACATCAATTATTGTAATTGGCTGATGCACATTTTGAGACTGAGAAAAGGTTTAAACTGAAACTTTCGCTAATGCTCGCAAGTATGGACCCATCATTTTCATCTCAATGGATGATCAGTCCTTGCATCCATAGCTCTGTCTATACAGTCGAGAGTGGTTATATTTCTCCAGCTCCATCTCTCAGCTGTTTACCAAAAACGTGTCAGGGGCGAATACTTTCTTGTAGCTTGAATCCCAGATTCAAACTACAAGAAAGGTGCTGTGTGGTACCATGTCTCCTGTATTCTTGGAAAAGAGGAGCAGCGATCGCTGCGTACAGTAACACAGTAGTATCAAATTGTCTTGCAATGACTCACTCATCCTCAATAGCCATGAGTGGAGCCTCACACCCTGCCTCCTGACTGGACATAGAGAGGGTTCGGAGAGAGGACAAGAGGAGATCCCTTAGCCCTCATGGACGCCATCTGTGTGTGTGTGTGTGTGTGTGTGTGTGTGTGTGTGTGTGTGTGTGTGTGTGTGTGTGTGTGTGTGTATATGTGTGTGTGTCCAGAAGGAATCTTTCATGAGTCATTTATCAGGCCAGTGTCTCTGCCCCTGGCTTTCGTGTGGCTGGAGTCTCAGCGCAGGATGGGGCCTGGGTGGCTACACGCACTGGGGGGCTACAATGGCAACATTATTCTCTCACTGTCTGTCTCTCTCCAAGAAGCCTTGTGTGTGCTGGGACTGGGCCTCAACCAAAGCAGAAGGGCAATCCCCTTCCCACGGGTGTGTGTGGGTGTGTGTGTGTGTGGTTGGAGATAAGGCTTGCTATAATGACTCACACTCACAGGGTGGTCAGAGGGGCCAGGTCAGTTATCCAAAGCGTTTATAGAATGTGTATATTGGAGGGTGCGAGTGGGTTTATTTTCTAAACTTCGGCTGGATAGTCATCTGGGCCCAGTTTCTCAAACCATTTCTATCAGATTTCAGAAATCGGATAAAATAGTGTATTTGAAAACTGAAAAATTTGTTTCTGATCCTCGGGATAGGGATTTGATAATCCAATTTTGACCTGTAATCAGGATTAAATGTTGATTTTGCGTTTTTCTAAACTCAATGGTAGTGATTAGGATAGAGCTGAAAATCTAGATAATCTTGAACCCACTGGAAAGGTGGATTCAGAAAGGTGAAAAACACAAGCAAGATATTTAAATGTAACTAAGGTGAGGAGGTTTAAAAAAACAAACAAAGCTTCATTATGTTAAATTGACTGCTGTATAGGTGTGTGGTCAGTCGTTATAATGAGTGTCATATAAATGCATGTACTTACTTATAAGTGAAATGCAGTCTCTATTTCTTATTCATAGTTACCTTCATTCCTGTAGTTTACTCATCTCCGTTTCCCTATGACAGTGTAGAAGTAGTAACAAAACCTGTCCAGTAGATGGCAAGGTGTAGGCCTTTTTCAATTCTGCAATCTTGATAATGAGGCATCTGGATCAGAATGATCCTATTCGATCCTTTCTGAAAAACTGGCTCAAAATCGGATCAGATGAATCTGATCCTGGATTGCAAAAAGGGGACCACGGGATCATTGTTATCCAGATTAAAAGTATAAAATAAAGAAAAAACTGGGCTCAGAGAGCAAGGATTGTTTGGTAGAAAATGTGTAAATCTCTCAAAGCAAAAGTGTGAGTATCTTAATATGTTTATGTGTGTGTGTCTCAGAGAGCCAACACTAAGAACTGAATATTCTAGGTCACGATAGGTCATATGCCTCACTGTAACCAGAAGCACAACCACTGTTTGCCAAGTTTCCTTACTGCTTCCAGATAATGAGGCCTCTGACTCAACCAAACTCATTAGCACCAAACTAGGATGGACTCACCTCATCAAGCGCATCCAACCGGTGAGAATGCACTGATGGGGGATAGAGGTCAAAGGGCACAGACAGGTGTGTGTGTGCGCATGTGGGTGTGTGTGTTAAGTGTGAGGCGGAAGTATATTTGTCTATGTGTGCCATCAATAATATTTGTAATAATAATTGTGTACGTGTGCTATCAACTGTCTGTGTATTCTCAGTTCATTGGTTCAAACCTTTGTGTATGTGTGTGCCATGTGTGAGGAGATTAGTATATTTGTGTGTGTGTGTGATATTAATGATGTTGTGTACATGTGCTATCAACTGTGTGTCATACCAGTGAGTGAGTGTGAGGGAGAGTGTGTGCGTCTCTGCGGTGTGTGTGAGACGTGTGAAGGAGTAAACCCTCTCTCTCCTCATTTTGTGCCCAACATTGGTGTACTGTATGTGTGCAATCAACTCTGTGTGTGTGTGTGTGTGTGTTTGCAATCCTCTGTGTGCATGGCTAGCTCTGGGAATCTTGCTTGTTGTCTACGGCTGTAGGTAACTGGAGAAGGTAGTGAGGGAAGGAGGTGGAGGGGGATGGGAGATGGAGGTATGGAAACTTGTGTGGAGGAGATGAGTGAGAAGCAGCAGTTGGTTACGACAGGTTGCTGTAGTGAGATGTGAAGGGGGGTGTGTGTGTGCGCGCATTGATAGATGGGTCAGGGAAGTTAGTGGACTGTTATGTCTGGGAGATCTAGGGAATGTATAGAAGACTACAATGTAGACATAGGAACTTGACTAATGAGACACTCATATATGTGTGTGTGTGTGTGTGTGTGTGTGTGTGTGTGTGTGTGTGTGTGTGTGTGTGTGTGTGTGTGTGTGTGTGTGTGTGTGTGTGTGTGTGTGTGTGTGTGTGTGTGTGTGTGTGTGTGTGTGTGTGTGTATGAATGGATACTCTTAACTAAACACTTGTATGTTTACTCTACAAATTGCATTATTTCACCATCTAAAGAAATCTGATAGAGATCCGATATTTCAACACGTCTGCAAAGATACGTTTTCAGTTTCTTGTGTCTCAAAGGCTGCGTTGACACAGGCAGCCCATTTCTGATATATTTTTTACTGATTGGTCTTCTTCTGACTAATCAGATCTGAAAAAGATCTGATGTGCTTTGTCAAAAGACAATTTACAATTAAAATATGAACACGTTTATGTGATGTATTTCCTATTCAACAAAACGCTATGAATAAGATTTAAAGTCGTTTTTTGTATAACTGTAAAATACATATCGGAGGATTCTATACATACTTTCTAAAGGTCTCTAATCCATGCTTTTGTCAATTCTAGATTAAACTACTGCAATGCTCTACTCTCCGGATACACGGATAAATCACTAAAACTTCAGTTAGTGCTAAATACAGCTGATAGAATCTTGACTAGAACAAAAACATTTGATCATATTACTCTAGTGCTAGCTTCCTGTTAGGGCTAGGGCTGATTTCAAGGTTTTACCGCTAACCTACAAAGCATTACATGGACTTGCTCCCACCGATCTCTCCAATTTGGTTCTGCCGTACATACCTACACGTTGGTTATGGTTACAAGACACAAGCCTCCTTATTGAACCTAGAATTTCTAAGCAAACAGCTGGAGGCTGGGCTTTCTCCTATAGAACTCCATTTTTATGGAATGGTTTGCCTATCCATGTGAGTGACGTTGACTCATTCTCAACCTTTAAGTGTTTGCTTCAGTAGGTCCTATGATTGAGTGTAGTCTGGCCCAGAGGTGGGAATGTGAATGGCAAGGCACTGGAGTGATGAACCGCCCTTGCTGTCTCTGTCTGGCCGGCTCCCCTCTCGCCACTGGGATCCTCTGCCTCTGACCCTATTAAGGGGGCGGAGTCACTGGCTTACTAGAGCTCTTCCATGCCGTCCCTAGAAGGGGTGTGTCACGTCGTGCAAGGCTTTTTTCAACTCAACTCGACTTGAGTTGGTTGAGTCACTGACGTGATCTTCCTGTCCGGTCTTGCGCCCCCCTCGGGCTAGTGCGGTGGAGAAGATCTACGTGGGCTATACTCAGACTTCACTCAGGGTAGTAATGTGGTGGTCTGTTGATATCATTCTGATGGCGTCCTCTGTAGTGTTGCGTCCTCTGTAGTGATGTCTGTTGACATCACCATTGTCAAGTTTGCAGACAACACCACAGAGGCCTGATCAGTGACAATGACGAATCAGTCTACAGGGAGGAGGTCAAGCACCTGGCTGCATGGGGCGCTGACAACAACCTGGCCCTCAATGCAAAGAAAACCAAGGAGCTCATTGTCGATTACAGGAAGTCTAAAAGCTGCAGCCACGCCCCAGTTCTCATTGATGACACTGAAGTGGACCGTGTGCCCAGCTTCAAATTCCTGGGTGTCTACATCTCCGATGACATCTCCTGGACCCTCAACATCTCAATCCTGGTCAAAAAGGCGCAGCAGCGCCTGTACTTTTTGAGGAGGTTGAAGAAGGCCCGCCTCTTTCCCAGGATCCTGGTGAACTTTGACCGCTGCACGGTCGAGAGCATTCTGACCAACTGTGCCACAGTGTGGTTTGGCGGATGCTCCGTGGCCGACCGGAAGGCCCTGCAACGGGTGGTGAAAAGCGCTCAGCACATCACTGGTGCCCAACTCCCTGCCATTGTAGACCTCCAGTCTGCGTAGGGCGCGCAGCATCATCATGGACCCTTCACATCCATGTCACAAACTGTTTGCCCTCTTACCATCAGGTCTCTACGTTCCCGCACTACGAGGCTCAAGAACAGTTTCTTTCCAGCTATTGTAACCCTGCGACTCGGCACTAGCCATATCCACCCGCCCACCGCTGAGTACTGCCTCTCAGGGACCTTGTTGCATTACTCTCTTTGCACTCTTCACAATAGTACTGGACTCTGATATTGCTTTGCAAAGTCGGATTAAGGACATTATTCAGTTGTAAATGTCTACCTTGGTAACCTCTTTGCTGCTGTCCCTGCATTTCAGTTGCATGCCTCCTTGCACTTTCAATTTGCCTTCATCGCACATTTAGACTTGCCATTTGCCTTCATTGCACATTTATACATCCCACTTAATAACATACATTGTACTTAATTGTTTTACTTGTACATTTGTTGCACTCTTATTTGCAGTTCTGGTCAAATGCTAACTGCATATCGTTGTACTGTACTTGTACAATGACAATAAAGTTGAATCTTCATTTTCTTAATGGGTGCATGCTTTATAGTAACTGGGATAAGCAACTTCATAAATGTGTCAAGTGCAACGTCTGTTTGCGCCTAATTACACACCACGGACCAACAAATATTCTTGACATCAACATAGGAATCACTACAAAACTTTTTTCAGTAACAAAGCGATGGTATCCCCCCACACCCAAAGTCAATTGGAAGGGTGTTACATTTTTGGGGTTTTATTGACAGGAAGATTAAATTAAGGGGTGGAGACCGATAGAGGATTCGATCCCAAGCAGGAAGAGGTCTACCTATCATAATAAATTGGTGGGTGCTTATATTTGTCCTGTTACACACTTGTACAAGTGTGTAAGAGAAATGTGTATCTTGCACATCCCAACTCCCCCTGAGACACCCACAGAGAGTGGGGTCACAATCAGGGTCACCATTTTCCAGCACCCTTGGAGGCTTAACTTCCTTGCTCAAGAGCACAGCGACATATTTTTTCACCTTGTCAACTTCTGGATAGGAACCAGTAACCTTTCAGTTACTAGCCCAACACTCTAACCACCAGGCTATCCTGCTGCCACATGTGCCAAGGGCAGCAGCCTTAACTGCTTGACCAACCTCAGGCACATCAATCTGAGTGTTAAGCTAACAGGAATACTTGACATACCATCACAGGGCAACATAGTACTTCTGACCCTGGCACCCCTGTGACTGCCAACAAAAACATCTGGCATTTCTCTGGAAAGGGAGCCAATTTCACACCTTGTGCCAAGCTGTCAGCGGAGTCTCGGTCACTCACATGGAACGCAGTGCAGTGTATGTGGGTAGGATATTTGTCAGTGTGTGTGTGTGTGTATGTGTATATGCAGACTGAGTGTATGTGCATGCATGTGGGTGTGTGAATGCTAATGTATGAGATTGGGTCAGGCACTAATCAAGCATCTCCTTTATGCTTACATTCCTTCAGAGCAGGGGTCTGGCAGTTAAAGTTTAGTTTTGAAGTTCCCCTAGACGTTGATCATGGGGCAGTTTAGCATTTCCCCCACTAATAGTTAATGTAAGGATTAAGGGAGGGGTAGCTGATCCTAGATCTGTACCTAAGGGAAACGTGTCACCTGGAGCCTGCCTGGTATTGAATGGCAGATGGATGGGCTCCCAAGCCATGGAATCCAGTTGTTGAGTTTCAACACACCATGGCCACATCACCATTGTTTATGTGTTTGGGCCCTGGTCAAAAGTAGTGCACTAAATAAGGAATAGGGTGCCATTTGGGATACAACCCATGGTTTAGTTCCCATGTATTTAAATGGAGTATTAACTCTGTTAAGAAGAAAGTCCTGAATGTGATGTAGTGAATCTGTCGTGACACTCGGTGTAAAATACCACAAACCAGACAGAAACTGCAAACGCTATTTGATTAGTTTGATGCAAAGTAAACAGCTGCCCGTTGCAGCGTCATATCACTGAGTCGCAGTGTAAACTTGTATAGGTTATGCAAGCCACATGCTAACACCTGAGCTCATAACTCTGCTCTGAGGTATTGAATGACAGACTAGCATGTTCATTCTCTAAACGTGGTGTGTCGAACCCATCTCGGTGTTGCCACGGCAATGTCATTAGCCCCCTGCCCCCACAGTGAGGGATGCTGTGCCAGGAGCCGTTGCTGTGACGACGGTCAGTTGAAAAAGATGGTGGTTGGTTCTCGTGCGTGACTGACTGAAAGTAGGGGAAGCAGCCAGTGCTTTTAGGGTAAAATGTGGTACAAAATACAATAAGGAATAGTCACAGCATACTATTGCACACGTATACCATGTACAAAGTCTGATTCAAGGGAGAAATCTCACAAATAAGTCAGCCGAATAAATAAAATAAGTCTGAAGTTGGGTGAAGTTACCCTTAGACCAGGGCTTTTCAATGTCAGTCCTGGAGAGCCAAAACACTCCTTTCCATCCTCTCCTTCTGATCAACGACCGATTCAGACCTGGGATACCAGGTGAGTGCAATTAACAACCAGTTAGAAACAAAAAACTGAATTTGAACAACCCTGCCCTAGACGCTGATCTTGGGTAAGTTTTGCTTTTCCCCACTAATGGTTAAAGAGCGAGTGAACGCACCGATTCCGCATGTGTTTTTCTATTGTTCATTATGAAAAACAAGATTTCAGTTTTGGGGGTGTGGTTCGATGTGGCAGTTACTGATGTTTGTCCCCCTGAGACACCATAGGATCAAATCCAGTATCACTTCCTCAAAATAGAATGAATATAAGATAACTCAAGATATCTCTAATAAATATACATTTTTTCAGAGTTTTCAGTGGCGCAATTTTATATCTAGCTAAGGTGTTTGGTGCAGTATTTCTTAAGTAAAAAAATGCAAGTTCGATCCGCTGTGCAGGTCTGTCTCATTGTGTGTTCTGCCGTACGATTGGATAGACTGCAATCACCGCAGCTGTTTATCCCGTGGTAGTGGACATTGTTGAAATCAAAACCCAACCCTCAAGTAAGTAATGATGGACTCTTGTACACAAATCTCACAAAACTCAGGTTTGGACGATATTGACTTTATGACCAAAATTAACCTACTTGCACTTTGTCAATTTTGGCATTAATAAATGTTTCTGACAACTATCGATGTCACATATGCTGTTTTCAACGAGAGAAGTTGGTTCTTGAGTTACGTTCTGTTTTAAGGTTTAGATTAGGGGAGGGGAAGCTGATCCTAGATCTGTACCTAGTGAAAATTTCACCCTGGAGCCAGCTGAAAGCCACAGCACTTTCTGCAGCTGGCTGTGTTAGTCCAATGGGTATGAGGACAGGTGAAGGTCCAGTCAATGACTAACTCATCAGCCCGTCATTCCCATCTCCATTGAAGCACCCACTTAAAGATCCCCATTTTAACTCCACGTTACCCACCCACTTTCCTATTCCCATGGCCCGTGTAACCCCAAGACCATTGTGCATCCCAAATGGCACCCTATTCCCTACATAGAGCACAACTTTTTTGCTCTGGTCAAAATTGGTGCTCCATATAGGTAGAGGGTGACATTTGGGACCCAGCCCATGAGTCTCTGGCTTTATAATGGAGTATATAATGAAATTAGGAAATCCACCCAGGAGCTCATGATGTCATGATAAGGAGGGGTTGAAATGAATGCGGGACTGCGGTGATGGACGATGGAACGGGGCTTAATGCATCGGAATGTGGTTTTATAAAGAGGGTGAGGTCATGAAGAGATCGAGAACTCATCTGTGTCACGGTTTCGGGCAATGCGAGGGCGTACGGGACTCCTACATGCTCCTGAACGCTCAGCTCTAGAATTGTTTTAGGAGCTGCATGGGAGTGATAACTGTTTCCCGCTTCACCCTCTTCAGAGTAGGGTTTTGATTGACACATGTTAACAAGCTAAGGTGTGCTAGGAGGCGCTGGTGGAATAGGGAAGCTCAAATCAAATCAAATGTTATTGGTCACATACACAAGGTTAGCAGATGTTATTGTGAGTGTAGCGAAATGCTTATGCTTCTAGATCTGACAGCGCAGCAGTATCTAACAGGTAATATCTAACAATTCCACAACAAAACCTAATACACACAATCTAGTAAAGGAATGGGATGAGAATATATAAGTATAAAATATATGGATGAGCAGTGACAGAGCGGCTAAGATGCAATAGATAGTAAAGGATACAGTATATACATATGAGATGAGTAATGCAAGATATGTAAACATTGTTAAAGTGGCATTATTAAAGTGACTAGTGTTCCAAGTCTGTAGGTAGGCAGCCACCTCTCTGTGCTAGTGGTGGCTGTTTAACAACCTGATGGCCTTGAGATTAAAAAACAGCTTCTGTCTCTCTGTCTCAGCTTTGATGCATCTGTACTGACCTCGCCTTCCGGATGAAAGTGGGGTGAACAGCTAGTGGCTCTGGTGGTTGTTGTCTTTGATGATATTCTTTTGTCTTACTGTGACTTCAAGTGTTATAGGTGTCCTGGAGGGCAGGTAGTTTACCCCCGGCGAGGCATTGTGCAGACCGCACCACCCTCTGGAGAGCCCTGCGGTTGTGGGCGGTGCAGTTGCCGTACCAGGCGGGGGATACAGCCCGATGCTCTCAATTGTGCGCCTGTAAAAGTTAGTGAGGGAATACCACGTCTGCCTATTTTATACATTCGAGAAACGACTAGAACACCCTGAGCTAGTTTTTTTTAGGATTACGTGTTTTTGGGGGGATTCACAGAATGTGAAATTGGAAGGTTTCAAATTAATTAACATTAACCCTTCGAGCTAGCCCTGAAAAAGAAAACAAGTAAAAAAATATATAAAAAGGTAATACATTTGTAGAATTGAGGAGAACAAAAAGAAAGACCAGACATTCAGAACTGACAAATACAAAGTAGAAGTGGGAAAAAAGGAAATAAATTAGCTGAATGTCTCGGATATGAAAAATACAAAGGCCAGGTATTCAGAACTGACAGAGGAAGTAGAAAACGCAGTCGAAATGTGACTCAGCAGATATGGCTTCCTGTGATGGGCCTTTTATTCGAGTGAGACGACTTCTGTCTCAAAGTGGGGAAATGATAAGACCTTGACATGAAGATTACAAACAAACCCGACATAAAGCATGATAAGATGGCTGAGGCGCCAAATGAGGGACCGTGACCCTGTGAACATGGCCGACTCCATATAATGGGGTGTGACAGTGGATTTGTCATGCGGCGTGATAGAGAATTTCTTGTGTCCGTCCGTGACCGTGCCTGAGTGGGAGAGAGACAGACACACACTCTTACAGACAGTCAGACAGACAGACAGAAAGACTGACAGACGATGCACTCGCACAGACTGACAGTCCTGGCTCTCAGAAGTAGAATGAGTACAATGGGACAGACACTCAAATTTAAAGTACTGCATAGTGTGAGGCCTCGCATCCATATTTAAGTTCATTTGGAGTTCCCTTAAAATGATGCTTACCACAATATCTTTGAGGTTCTCTGTATCCTATATAGTATATCTTAAAGATTAGAGATATGCATAAATACCATGCATTACACAGCTATGTCACTTGTCTGGATAATCTATTTTTTGTCAGAATTGTGTTCCTTAGGCAACAAATGCAGAAAAATGGCCGGAAACAGGAATGGACTAACTGGACTTGTCCAATAAGAAAAGCTGATTATCGTTTTCCTTTGCAGAACATTTTGAACACAACACTAATGAACACAACCCAGGCTAGGTAAAGGGGTCAGGGTGTTTCAACCCAGTCTGGATTGTATTTATTAGGCATCAAACAGAAGAAATTAGATTGAAACAGGAAGGGACTACCTGGACTAAATGCACATTTATTTTTCTGTTGCAAAACGTTTTGATACGGTGTGCACTAATGAACAAGGCCCAGATGGCGTGAAGGGTGTCAAGGTGTTTCACCATAGTCTGGGTACACAGTGATCTGTGGAAGTTTAAGGATGCATCCCAAATGACACCCTATTCCCTATGCGCCCGATTCCTACACACTTCTCAGTAGTTGGTATTTAGACTTACCTTATGCAGGTGCATAACGGCCTTTGCTGGCGTGGTTGTCTTATTTATGCACATCTTAGGTTAGGTATGAATGAATCATAAGGTTTGGAGAGCCTTTACGCACTAAATATATTGATGAATGAAAAATACAGTGGTTTGATTCATTCTGAAAGTTGTTATATTCAAGTTCAATCCATGAGTTATAGGAAGGTGGAAAAACAGTGTACAATAAGGGTTGAACAATAGTCCTATAAATCTACCTTAATCATGGAACTGTATGAACACGGTCCAGTGAACCGTGCGCCAGTTTAACCTGCTACGTGTGGTCTGAGTTCCGTAATGATTCAAATAGAATACATGTCCCAAATTATTGCACAACGTTAGCCTAATAAGACCGACTAATGATAGCGACCCTCAGGAACAACTACACAGACGTGACAGAGGAAAGGTAAACAGAATAGAATGATATAAAATGTAAGCTACAAATGTAAAAAAACAAACACTAAAGTAAGAGTTACACTGAACAAAAATAAAGATTTTACTGAGTTACAGTTCATATAAGGACATTTTTTTATACATTCAGTTGGCCCTAATGTATGGATTTCACATGACTGGGAATACAGATGTGCATCTTTTGGTCAGATACCTTAAAAAAAAAGGTAGGGGCATGGATCAGAAAACCAGTCAGTATCTGGTGTGAACACCATTTGCCTCATGCAGCGTGACACATGGCCTTCGCATAGAGTTGATCAGGCTGTTGATTGTGGCCTACGGAATGTTGTTCCACTCCTCTTCAATGGCTGTGGTAAGTTGCTGGATATTAGTGGGAACTGGAACACACTGTCGTACACGTTGATGCACAGTATCCCAAACATGCTCAATGGGTAACATGTCTGGTGAGTATGCAGGCCATGGAAGAACTGGTACATTTTCAGCTTCCAGGAATTGTGTAGATCCTTGCGACATGGGGCCGTGCACTATCATCACATGAGGTGATGGAAGCGGATAAATGGCATGACAATGGGCCTCAGGATCTCGTCACGGTATCTCTGTACATTCAAATTGCCATCAATAAAATGCAATTGTTTTCGCTGTCCGTAGCTTATGCCTGCCCATACCATAACCCCACCTCCACCATGGGGCACTCTGTTCACAACATTGACATCAGCAAACCACTTGCCCACACAACGCTATACATGTGTTCTGCAGTTGTGAGGCAGGTTGGAAGTACTTCCAAATTCTCTAAAATGACGTTGCAGGCGGCTTATGGTAGAGAAATAAACATAAAATTATCTGGCAACAGCTCTGGTGGACATTCCTGCAGTCAGCATGCCAATTGCACACCCTTTTGAAACATCTGTGGACTTGTGTTGTGTGATAAATCTGCACATTTTAGAGTGGCCTTTTATTGTCCCCAACACAAGGTGCACATGTGTAATGATCATGTTGTTTAATCTGCTTCTTGATATGCCACCCCTGTCAAGTGGATGGGTTATCTTAGGCAAAGGACAATTGCTAACTAACAGGGCACAAAATTTGAGCAAATTAAGCTTTTTGTGAGAATGGAATATTTCTGGGATCTTTTATTTCAGCTCATAAAACATTGGACCAACACTTTACATGTTGCATTTATATTTTTATTCAGTGTATAAATGTCTGTGGGTATTACTGACGGCGGCTCCTGATAGTGGCTAATATTTAACATGATACAAATGGTAAAATAAAACGGTGAAAAGCTTATATAATTAAAACATTTTAAAGTGCATACATCAACTCGGCAGGTTCAGCCCTACATAAACCTATAGTTTGGTATTCCAAATTGCATTCACGCAAATTATGAGGGCACACAATAACATTTTTGAATAACTGCATAGCTATTTATAGCCTACTTCACTGAGGAAAATGGGCCACAATACATATGTTATTCATGGTTTCCTCGTGCGTCAAGGTCAGAATACCCACCTCAAACACACCTTTTTTTCTTAGATCTCCACCCAAAATGAATCGCGTGTGAACAGCATACTATTCTCATGCTTAAGTTCAAGGTCAGAATGTGCATAGAGTGCATTAAAGGGAATTACGTTCCATTTACGCATGCTTAACTCGGGTCAGAATCGGCCCCAATATGCCCTACTGGCCCTGGTCAAAAGCAATGCACTATGTAGGAAATAGGGTGCCATTTGGGATGAAACACAGTGACTGGCCTCTGCGGTAATTAAACACTAACTGATAAAATGAGCTCTCAACAGATTCTAATTATCCTAATTCCAACCTCTAATTCCAATCAGCCAGATCTTCCTTTTCCGTGGGAGCAAATTGGGAGGTAATCACTTCAGCACAGAGATCTCCTCAGTCTTAATTGTTGAGGGTGATTCAGTCTTTATCAGCAGTAAGACTGGGTCTACGTCCCAAATGGCACCCTATTCCCTAAATAGTGCAATACTTTTGACTAGAGCCCTATGAGCTGGTCCAATGGGCCCTGGTCAAAAGTATGGCACTATGTAGAGAATAGGGTGCCATTTGGGAAGCACCCTGGGCCTCTCTGTTATCATAGAGGGCAAATCTATCTCAAATGGGAAAGCTAAACTGGGTTGAAAATCTTAATGAATCATTTGGGCAAGATGAGTCATCATATTGGTGACTCAATCAGGACAATTTGCATAACTTTGCAATTCCATCATCCGGTAAAATGAGACAGCTAAATTGGTGAACAATAAACAAAATTCATCTTGGCATACTGTATATGATCATTTACAATGTATATTTCATGCACAGCATAATATAAAAACGTGCATTTACAAACAAAGGTTAAAATGTATCGTCATTAACGTACAATATGACGTGATATGGTCAGCGTTGTGATTCTTTACCATCCCACAAGGGAAATGATATCAATGGCGAGAAAGGATAATAATCCCGGTGCATATGAGTAACATGTTTAAGTGTCTCTCTTAGGCTTCATCCCTGGAGACTGTGGCTGTGCACCAAATGGCACCGTTATTCCCTATTCTGACCAGGGTTCAAAAGGCTATGGACACAGCCCATTAGGGTTCTGCTCAAAAGTGCAGTATATTGGGAATAGGGTGCCATTTGGGACACAGCCCATGTGATGAATAAATATAGCTAGTCAACACAGAGCATACATTTTAATTTGTTCAACAGTCTTTATGATAACATAACCTAAATTTGACATAGCCGTTTTAAATCATAAACACCACACACATTATACTTTACTTAAAAAAGCACATTATCGGCAGCAGAAATTTGTCATAGGCAAAAAACTGTTAATAGAAGGTTTTTTAGCAATGACCACAAACAAAACAAAACACATTCAAAAAACACTCACATCTAAATTGGCGGATGGAAGGGACACGGCAGGCGGGCAAAGATGCTTTGATGTGGACTTCATTTCCTGTTCCCTACGTCCTGTTCCTCTGACCTTGTTTCTTAGGATCAACTTCCTGTCCAGTTGTCTTTTTGTCTTCCGTTATCTCGGGAATAGGGTGCCTTTTGAGTCGAAACCCTAACGTCACCATCCCTGGCCTCTCACTGTTGTTCCAGAAGGGGAGGGGCCTGTTTTTGAGCTTGTGCAAAAAGTTTGTGCAAGCCAGCAACACTGCAAGAGTTTGGCTGGTATTCAATTAAAAGTCTCTTTCCAATCTGTTCATCATGTCTACCTCCAGTCATTCTGGACCCCTGTGAATCAAAATACATTATTTACATCCCCACACATGCATAAAGAAACACACATTTCTAAACATCTCTATACATACTGTACACATATAGACCCCTGTGAATCAAAATACATTATTTACATCCCCACACATGCATAAAGAAACACACATTTCTAAACATCTCTATACATACTGTACACATATAGACCCCTGTGAATCAAAATACATTATTTACATCCCCACACATGCATAAAGAAACACACATTTCTAAACATCTCTATACATACTGTACACATATAGACCTTTACTGCTTCTAAAACATGTCAGCAGCTGAGAGGAGTGTTCCGATGATGGCCTGGTCCATAAACCACCCCTTCCAAATGGCACCTTATTCCCTACATAGTGCACTACTTTTGACCTGGCCTGATTCCTTCAGATTTGCAGACACCAAACGAGGTAGGGGGGCGAGGATGTTTTCAGACAGGGGGCTGTAGAGAAGCAATGAGTGGGTCTGATTTAGGGTTGGAGTAATCAGTAATCTTTCCAAAATTCCAAGGTTTTCCAGAAATCCTCGTTGGAAGATCCCAGGAATCAAGAAGAAATAAGGCAGAAACCCGGGAATCTTCCAACTGGGACTTTCCCGGAAAATCTGGGGAATTTGGGGAAAGTTACCAGAATTCTGCAATCCCAGTCTGAGTCCATCCAGCTATCGCACCTACACCGCTCCGATCAAGCTGTTCTTCTGGCGTGGGTCCGGCTGCCTGCTGTCCCTGTAGCCGCCGCCGTAGCGCTCAGGGCTGGCGAATCGGCCGGGGCTGGCGTCACGGTGACCGCCCCTGCCCACTGTCTCGTAGCGGGGGAGACGGGTGCCTGGTGTGGGGGGCCCATGGTGCTGGTCAGCCCGGTGGGGTGAGGATGGGTAGTACCTGGGGTCCACCTGTGGTGGCCCAGGGTGCGAGGTGGCCCGGGGCAGGCTGGAGAAGCGGGGCTGGGCCTCTTTAGGGGGGTAGTAGTTGTCTCGGCCAGGGTAACCAGGTGCTGTCCTAGACTGGGTGGGGTAGTCATTCGGATCCGCTCTCCTGCGACACACACACAGAGGACAGAAACATATTAAAAAAACTATTTTTTTCTCCCTTCTCTCCAGTCAACTTGTGTGTGTGCATAAGCTCGTGTGTAAATACACATATCTGATTGAGTGTGTGTGACCCGGGGGGGGTAGCGCAGTAAGGAGGCTGCAGGCAGCTGGGTGTCTCTGATTCCCTCCCAGTGACTGTGGGGTGATTAGGGGGCTAAGCTCCTGGGGTAAGGAGACACGCAGGGCGACTCACAGAGGCAGGATGGATCACCTTTCACAGCCACATTCACATTTTTCTCTGCTCACGCTCTGCCCTGCCTGGGCTAAGTTACACACACAGCCAACAACCAGGACCAAAGCCAAAAACTAGGCCTTCTCCCAGGTCAGATAGAGGTGAAACTGCACTGGTAAATTCCCTGCCGATTTTCATACATGCGTTTGTGATACCAACATGCTTAACACACACACACACACACACACACACACACACACACACACACACACACACACACACACACACACACACACACACACACACACACACACACACACACACACACACACACACACACACACACACACACACACACACACACACACATCCCACCCGCCAGCTCTACATCCTCTGAGGACAATAAATGTCGATCTATTCATCAACCCAGCCATCCCCATCTCTGGATGGAGAGACGGATAAAGGGATAGATTAATAGATGTGATGCTGTGAAAGGGTCATTTCGGGGGCAGATTCGGCCTGTGTAAGCTGGTGGAAAGATGTTTAGGCTAGTGGGAAGATGGAGAAGGATGTGGAGGTGAAAGCCTGTTTGGAGGCCTTGAGCTGGGGTGAAGGCTCAGGTGCTCTCCCCTCCCTTAAAACCCCAGCTGGCCGGCTGCTAATCACTAGTGATGAAACATCTGGCTTTCATTTCTCTCCCCACTTCTTTCTCACTCTCCATCTCTCACTCTCTTTCTCTCCCTCCTTATCGCTTCTCTGGGCCCTTAGTGACATCATAGGGGCCCCGGTGCTGAATGATAAGGGACCACCTGTATGTCCGTGTTTGGGTGGTCAAGTCTACATAAACCACATGCTATTGATGTCTGGCATGCCTAGCCCACTGTCCCACACACCACAGAGATCTCCCAAGGGAAGCACATACACAACATGTTATGACGCACAGTCAACAGGTGCAGAGCTGTCACACTGAGCACGCCTGTGAGTGGACAGTGAGAGCTCTACTCTCACTAACTCTAGGAGAGCTAGAGAGAGAGGAGGGAGCAAAGAGGGCTTTCAAACTCCATGCATACATGTGAGTGTATAGGTGATTGTGGATGTACGGGTGTATCTAAATGCATGTCAGTATAATGGATGTGTGTGTATGTGGGTATGTATATGTATGTGTGTGTGTGCATGTTTGTGTCTGTGAGTGTATGCGAGTATGTGTAAGGGGTGTAATATACTCTATATACACAAAGGCATGTGGACACCACTTCAAATTAGTGAATTTGGCTATTTCAGCTGACAGGTGTATAAAATTCAGCACACAGCCATGCAATCTCCATAGACAAACATTGGCAATAGAATGGCCTTACTGAAGAGCTCATGGTTTCCATGGCCGAGCAGCCACACACAAGCCTAAGATCACCATGCGCAACGGCAAACGTCGGCTGGACTGGTGTAAAGCACGCTGCCATTTGACTCTGGAGCAGTAGAAACGCGTTCTCTGGAGAGATGAATCATGCTTCACCATCTGGCAGTCCGATGCCAGGAGAACACTACCTGCCTGAATGCAACTGTAAAGTTTGGTGGAGGAGGAATAATGGTCTGAGGCTGTTTCTCCATGGTTCGGGCTAGGCCCTTTCGTTCCAGTGAAGGGAGATCTTAACGCTACAGCACACAATGACATTCTAGACAATTCTGTGCTTTGTGGCAACAGTTTGGGGAAGGCCCTTTCCTGTTTCAGCATGACAATGCCCCTGTGCACAAAGCGAGGTCCATACAGAAACGGTTTGTCGAGATCCGTGTGGAAGAACTTGACTGGCCTGCACAGAGCACTGACCTCAACCCCATCAAACACCTTTGGGATGAATTGGAACGCCAACTGCGAGCCAGGCCTAATCACCCAACATAATGCGCTTGTGGCTGAATGGAAGCAGCAATGTTCCAACATCTAGTGGAAAGCCTTCCCAGAAGAGTGGAGGCTGTTATAGCAGCAAAGGGCAGACAAACTCTGATTTTGGAATGAGACGTTCGATGAGCAGGTGTCCACATACCTTTGGTCATGTAATACAACCTGACAGAGGGAGGTGTGATCCTATCCACATGGGCCAAGTGAACGCTACTAATAACATGTCATGTAATGAATCAGACTCACACCTCTCAACTGTCAACACATACTATGAATGCATCCCAAATAGCACCCTATTCGCTATATTGCGCACTACTTTTGACCAGCGACAATAAGGCTCTGGTCAAAAGTAGTGCACCATGTAGGGTATAGGGTGCTACTTACATTTTGGGACACACAGTACACCATGCAAACAGCCCTTGAGATGTTGCCTGAAAACGGGGAGATGGTGCATGTGGTGTGTGTTTATGTGGTCTGCGTGTCTCTATGTGGTGTGTTGTGTGTGTTATGTGTATGCGTCTATGCGCTGTGTGTTTGTGTGTGTGTGTGCGCAATGACATTTGGGCATAGTTTCCGCCTTACGACAAGGAGGAATTTGGCCCTGGTGAGTGAAGGGGACTTTTTGCACCTGCCCAAGGAAACGGAAGGATAATTAGGCCCTGAGGTTCTTACCTGACCCTCAATAAACTCCATTGGTGTGAGGGAACACAGCTTGTAGCTAGCTGCCATGGAGGCCACCGAGGGGTTGCTTGGAGGGGATCTAACTCATTCTCTGGAGGGTCCATAGCACTTACTGACAATCTGCATACGTGTGTGTGTGTGTGTATACGTGCGAGTGTTTCACTTTGTGCTATGGACTTTCCAAAATAACGGACAGATGGAGGGATAGACATACACACACACGGCAGGCTGAGTGCTAGAGACAGAGGCCAGACCAGGCTGGTTTCACATTAAAGGGATACTTTCAGGATTTTGTCAATGCAGTCTTTTATCTACTTCCCCAGAACTAGATACCCATAGATTTCCATTCATTGCGCTAGTCGCAAATCTACCTCTAACTTCATTCATACTGGGCACAGAGACATACAAATGGTATCCACGAGTTCATCTGACTCTGGAGAAGTAGATAACGGGCTTCAAAATCCCAAAGTATCCCTTTAAAGGAAAACCATTAGGCTGCAATGGAGAGAGGTTATTTGTGTTAATCAAACCAACCTAGATAAACATTGGGAAGAGGGCTTTCACACAGACATGCATGCACACACCCACACACAAAATGTCTCTGTGTTTGCCATCACTCTGTCTACTCTATAGTGAGTACAGTATGAATTACACTTTGCAGCACTGTATCCCACTGAGACCGTTACACAGGAGTAACACGCACTAAAATGAGACTGAATAGCACCAACAATTCTATCAGATATCCTGGTGGCCAATTACTAATTACATTCCAGATTTAACTACTGCTATTTCAACTAGTTCAGATCTAAAATACATTGTCAGCCTTGACATCTTTCCATCTGTTTTGTGACTTCACTGGTCAGCGGTCAAAGACCTCACTCACTCACTCACTCACTCACTCACTCACTCACTCACTCACTCACAGTGTGTGTTTATCCTTTGTTTTATTTATAAATCCTCACTCACTCACTCACTCACTCACTCACTCACTCACTCACTCACTCACTCACAGTGTGTGTTTATCCTTTGTTTTATTTATAAATCCATGATTTCTTTTTCCAAAAATGCTTGTGCCCGCCTCGGTGTCTGTCGTAGACGGAGAGACCGAAAGAGCGTGACCTCTCCCGGCAGCCAGAGCCCACTGACGCGATGCCTTTATGAAAGCCTAACGGCTAAACCAGTTTAATTTACAAAATGTCATTACGGGCCCGTTTCATCGAAAACAGAGTTAGCGGGGGACAGAGTGCCGCGTCCTGCATTTACTCCGGACCGAAACGGCAACACACTGCCACAAAAGGGAGCAATGAAGTGGCGACGCCAAACCAAAAAATTCAAATCACTTCTTAACAGGTTCCGCAGAGATTTGAAGAACAAACCAGGACTCGTATTCAAAGTTTCCCACAATAGGCGTGCTGATCTGGAATCAGTTCACCCGTCCATGTAATTGTTTCCATTGTGATCATAAGGCACTCCTACTCTGAGACGCTTGATACATACAGCAAGGAGCGTCGTGAAGGAGGAAGACGGTATGCAAAGTCTACGTTGGGGTCTGAGAAACCTAAAATGACTTAGCATACCAATAAAAAGGTCAATGAATTGAAATGATCTGAATTGAAACGAAAAGTAAGGGATGAGATTAGTGAGAGACCAATGCTCATGTGCTGATCAAACATTTACCCAGCATGCACCTGTTTAAGCGACATACAGTGCTGACGTGGACATCTGTCGGAGAGCGAAGCCATGCTCACGAAGGAGAAAACGCACACCACACACACACACACACACACACACACACAGCTCCAATCACGGATCATTAGGAGGAGAGAAGAGACCACCGACCAGTGGGTCGGAGATAGGTGCCGTGGAACAAAACTACTGAGCTGAAACCATGGAAGGTTAAAGTCAGGGGCAGAGTGTATGTGTGGTCAGACTGGTCCTCATGTGTTCAGGAGTACACACAGACAACCCTTCTGGTGGCCCTTTGTAAAGACATTTATGTTACTACAGCAGCTCTAGAGTTAAATGTGCCATTCAGACCACACACACACACACACCCCCCCCCCCCCCCCCCCCCCCCCCCCCCCCCCAATTGATGAGGGTAATATCAGTCCTCCATCTGAAGCACTGGCCACCGGCTGCACATTAATCACACAATTATCAGCCCAGCGACCACTGTTCACGCACACAACCTCGGCTCAGTGGCCTAATCCAATCACCTATGGGGTCATGGGCCGTTCAGACTGGATAACCTGGGGCTGAGCCGTGGAGCCCATCACCCAGTGCTTCAGAACAGTAATGCCCTTAATGTGCTCCATATGGGGTAGAATGAGTGTGTGTTTTACCCCTCCCTCTCCCCCCGAGCACCAATACCCCAGTCTAGGGAAAAGCTGATCCCCACTACAGGAGCCGGGGTTGAGATGGGGAGAATAGAGGGGTACCACCATTCCCCCCTAAGGCATTGGACTTTCCAGACGTGCAGCCCCAGCCGCATCCCCAGCAAGTGCCGGCTCCTTCCTCACAAAAGACAGGCCAAATGTATGCTAATGGAACACAGCCGCACAGCAGAGACACACTCATTTGAGAGGAAATGACTCTCAATGAGCTGGGCCCGGGGGGGGGGATCTCACGCAAAGTTCAGCTTGGTTTGAAAAACACATTTCACTTCCCTCTCTATTTCTCTCTCCATATCGCTCTCCCGCTTTCTGTATTATTTCCCCTCCAAAACCCAGAAATAAAGCCCCATCCCTCCCTCCCTCCCTCCCTCCCAATCTCTCGCTCTTTGTTTTGTCAAATTCCTAGAATAAATTTAGGTCCCCCGTCTTGGTATTGACGCTTCGGGGAGATGTCGTGTTTCTGGGGTACAGGGCTTGTTTCATCCTCGAGTGAACATCTAAAACAAGAGAGCAAACATATAAGATTTGGAATGAATCATTTGGAGGCAGTGCGTGCGGCACTTTCTTCTCTCTTTGTTCTGGTGCTGAAGACATGCTGCTCCCCACCAGCGGTTGAATGCTCCGTCACTCTGTGTACTATAGTCTCACAG
This sequence comes from Salvelinus fontinalis, assembly GCF_029448725.1. Classification (NCBI taxonomy): domain Eukaryota; kingdom Metazoa; phylum Chordata; class Actinopteri; order Salmoniformes; family Salmonidae; genus Salvelinus; species Salvelinus fontinalis. The sequence goes on from NC_074671.1 coordinate 42,691,732, forward strand.
AGACTTGAACAAAGGCTTGTGGGGTTGACACCTCTAACTAAAATCAGAAGAGAGGGCTAAGCGACAGCTCGGACATTTCTCTCGACAGTTCATTTAACTGCCTGCGATTCGACGCCGGTCGAGTGTGAGTTACGTAGTCTGAGACATGTGTTAGCATAAGCTTAGCATTAGCTCGGGAAGGGCCTACATGCAGAAAGCCTTAGGCTTTAGCATCACAGTCCAGACTTAGTCAGTCACACTGCTCCTTTCAGTGGATGCTCTGTTCAGTTTTAGTGCATCTCAGTCAGCCTGGCTCCACTCCCTTCTCCCCGGTGCCCCTCATATCAGCCCGAGCAATAACCCGTGAAATGACTGCTTTCTCTGCACCACTCCACTGTGTGCTCTGGTTGTCTCCCAGGCCCACCACACTGCACCTATCGATGGGGTGTGTTCTCCTGGTTAGCGCTGGGGGACTTTAACACAGCAGAGTGTGTGTGTGTGTGGGGGGGGGGGAAAGAGTGTGAGTGTTTGAGTATGTGTACAGCAGGTACTAAGTCTACATGTGTGCACATGTGTAAGTGCCATCTGACATGAGGATGTTGAGTCAGACGGATAGAGAAACGTGGTTATAAAAAAGAAAGTGTTATAAAATCTAATGTATGTCATTTAGCAGACCCTTGATTCAAAGCGACTTACAGTAGAGCATGCATACATTTCCGTATGGGTGGTCCCAGCCAGAATCGAACCGGCGACTTTGGCATTGGGCCGTGCTCCGCTAACTGAGCTGCACAGAACCGCATCATGCTCATGCATAATCTAGGTGGACCTCTGTGGCGCAGAGAAAGGATCCATCCACCGTCTATTCTTCGTCTCCGAGGAGCTGATCAGGGCTACTCACGGGATGAGGAGGCTTTCCCAAGGCAAACACTCCAGATTTAATTGTAAGCTCTAAAGAGGATTATTCTCTCTGATGCCGTGTGTGTGTGTGGGTGTGTGTGTGTGTGTATTGTATTGATGGTGGCCTAAAACAGATAAGAAGACAGACAGACACACATGCATGTACACACACGCCAAGGTTGGGCTCCATTCAAATTGAAGGCAGTCAATTCAGGAAGTGATTTGAAATAAAAATTCAGAAATGTAAAAAACTTTTCAAATAAATAGCAATTTATTGAGAAGTCACTAAAATTAATAAATGCCTTCTTTTCGATTATTGAATTGTAATTAAAATGTACTTCCTGAAATGACTTGAAAATGTACTTCCTGGAGTGGGCTGCGTACTGTCGCTCCCCGTCCTCATAGCAGGGTCCCGGGCGGGTATCAGGTCCTCTCACGGCCATCTGTGGAGGATATAATATTATTATTGCCTGCCTGCCTGCCTGCCTGCCTGCCTGCCTGCCTGCCTGTCTGTCTGTCTGTCTGTTCATATTAGGGTTAGCGTTAGCTATATGGGTAAGGGTTAATATTGGTTAGACGTAGCTGTAGCCTACAGTCAAGTGAGAGAGGACAAATAATAAATATTTTGCTGTGCGACCAGGAATTCTTTGTTAGAAAATGTAAGGAGTCCAGCTTTACTACCTCAAATATTTTCCATTGTGCTCCTAGTTTTGTTTGTGTGCGACTACATTTTTCAACTTAGGTGCACACATGCTCCTTGTAAAAAAAGGTCAGCGTAGGGGTTGTAGTAATGGTTAGAGGAGGGCGGGGACAACGACAAACACAGGCAATCCCCTGAAAAGAGCTTTTTACCTCCACATCCCACAACACATTCACTGTGTATTTATTCCCATGTCACTATAATTATTAATATATATATTAATAATTATTATATTAATAATTTCTCATACGAAGCGTATGAGAAATACAATTTGATTTGATATACAGTACCAGTCAAAAGTTTGCACACACCTACTCAAATATAAAATATTGTCACGTTCCTGACCTATTTATGTTAGTTGTTATGTGTGTTAGTTGGTCAGGACGTGAGGTTGGGTGGGCATTCTATGTTTTCTGTTTCTGTGTTGGTTTTGGGTTACCTGGTATGGCTCTTAATTAGAGGCAGGTGTTTGGCGTTCCTCTAATTAAGAGTCATATTTAGGTAGGCGTTGTCACAGTGTTCGTTGTGGGTGATTGTCTCCTGTGTCAGTATGTATGTTCGTGCCACACGGGACTGTAGCGTTTGTTTGTTTCGTTTCGTTTCGATGTCGTCTGTTTCCTGTACGTGAGTTTATGTTTAGTTATGTAAGTTTATGTTCAGGTTTCGTCAACGTCGTTTTCTTATTTTGTAAGTTTGTTAAAGTGTTTGTTTTCGTGTTGCCATCTTCATCGTTGTTATAAATAAAAAGATGGCTTATTTCCCGCAAGCTGCGTTTTGGTCTGAAGATCCTTCTCTCCTCACCTCATCCGAGGATGAGGAGAGCGACAGCCTTTACAGAATCACCCACCACGCTAAGACCAAGCGGCAAGGGAGAACTAAACGGAGTAAGGGACAGGAGAGAAAGGAGCAATGGACATGGGACGATGTATTGGACGGAAAGGGTTGCTACACTTGGGAGGAGATCCTGGCTGGTAGGGATCGCCTCCCATGGGAACAGGTGGAGGCACTGAGGAGAGCAGAGGCTACCGGGGAGAGGAACCGGAGCTATGAGGGAACGCGTCTGGCACGGAAGCCAAAAAAGCCCGTAAGTAACACCCAAAAATTTCTTGGGGGGGGGCTAGGAGGTAGTGGGCCAAGGGCAGGTAGGAGACCTGCGCCCACTTCCCAGGCTTACCGTGGAGAGCGGGAGTACGGGCAGGCGCCGTGTTACGCAGTAGAGCGCACGGTGTCTCCTGTACGAGTGCATAGCCCAGTGCGGGTTATTCCACCTCCCCGCACTGGTAGGGCTAGATTGGGTATTGAGCCAGGTGTCATGAGGCCGGCTCAACACGTCTGGTCTCCAGTGCGTCTCCTCGGGCCGGCATACAGGGCACCTGCCTTACGCATGGTTTCCCCGGTTCGCCTACATAGGCCGGTGCGGGTTATTCCACCTCCCCGCACTGGTCGGGCAACCGGGAGCATTCAACCAGGTAAGGTTGGGCAGGCTCAATGCTCAAGAGTGCCAGTACGTCTCCACGGTCCGGTATTTCCGGCACCACCTCCCCGCCCCAGCCTAGTACCTACAGTGTCTACACTACGCACTAGGCTACCAGTGCGTATCCTGAGCCCTGTTCCTCCTCCACGCACTCTCCCTGTAGTGCGTGTATCTAGCCCGGTGCCTCCAGTTCCGGTCCCACGCACTAAGCTACCAGTGCGTCTCCAGAGCCCTGTACAAACTGTATCTTCTCCCCCTACTAATCCTGATGTGCTTGTCCTCAGCCCGGCGTCACCAGTGCCGGTACCACGCATCAGTTATAGAGTGGGCTTTGAGAATACAGTGTGCCCTGTCCCTGCTCCCCGCACTAGTAGGAAGGTGCTTATCCTTAGCCCGGTGCCTCCAGTTCCGGCACCACGCACCAGGTCTACAGTGCACCGTATCCGGCCAGAGCCATCCGTCTCCCCAGCGCCATCTGAGCCATCCGTCTCCCCAGCGCCATCTGAGCCATCCGTCTCCCCAGCGCCATCTGAGCCATCCGTCTCCCCAGCGCCATCTGAGCCATCCGTCTCCCCAGCGCCGTCTGAGCCATCCGTCTGCCAGGAGCCTGCAAAGCCGCCCGTCTGCCATGAGCCTGCAAAGCCGCCCGTCTGCCATGAGCCTACAGAGCCGTCAGCCAGACAGGAGCCGCTAGAGCCGTCAGCCAGACAGGAGCCGCTAGAGCCGTCAGCCAGACAGGAGCCGCTAGAGCCGTCAGCCAGACAGGATCTGCCAGAGCCGCCAACCAGACAGGATCTGCCAGAGCCGCCAACCAGACAGGATCTGCCAGAGCCGCCAACCAGACAGGATCTGCCAGAGCCGCCAACCAGACAGGATCTGCCAGAGCCGCCAACCAGACAGGATCTGCCAGAGCCGCCAACCAGACAGGATCTGCCAGAGCCGCCAACCAGACAGGATCTGCCAGAGCCGCCAGCGAGCCATGAGCAGCCAGAGCCGTCAGAGAGCCATGAGCAGCCAGAGCCGTCAGAGAGCCATGAGCAGCCAGAGCCGTCAGAGAGCCATGAGCAGCCAGAGCCGTCAGAGAGCCATGAGCAGCCAGAGCCGTCAGAGCGCCATGAGCAGCCAGAGCCGTCAGAGCGCCATGAGCAGCCAGAGCCGTCAGAGCGCCATGAGCAGCCAGAGCCGTCAGAGCGCCATGAGCGTCGAGAGCCGTCAGCCTGCCATGAGCGTCGAGAGCCGTCAGCCTGCCATGAGCGTCGAGAGCCGTCAGCCTGCCATGAGCGTCGAGAGCCGTCAGCCTGCCATGAGCGTCGAGAGCCGTCAGCCTGCCATGAGCGTCGAGAGCCGTCAGCCTGCCATGAGCGTCGAGAGCCGTCAGCCTGCCATGAGCGTCGAGAGCCGTCAGCCAGCCATGAGCGTCGAGATTCGTCAGTCAGCCATGAGCTGCCCTTCAGCCTGAAAAGGCTAGATACCCAGAACTGCCCATCAGTCCAGAGCTGTCTCTCTGTCCGGAGCTGCCTTTCAGTCCGGAGTTGCCCCTCTATCCTGATCTCCCTCTCTATCTTCATCTACCTCTATATTCTTATTTATCCCTCTGTCTTGATTTATCTCTCTGTCCCGGTGTTGTCCTTATTAGGTATGTTATTAAGAGGATTTTGTGGGGGAAAAAAGAGGGTGGACATTCTTGGAGGGAGGAAGCTAGGATGGATTATGGTGGGGTGGGAACCGCGCCCGGAGCCTGAGCCACCACCGTGGTTAGATGCCCACCCAGACCCTCCCCTAGACTTTGTGCTGGTGCGTCCGGAGTTCGCACCTTGTGGGGGGGGTAATGTCACGTTCCTGACCTATTTATGTTAGTTGTTATGTGTGTTAGTTGGTCAGGACGTGAGGTTGGGTGGGCATTCTATGTTTTCTGTTTCTGTGTTGGTTTTGGGTTACCTGGTATGGCTCTTAATTAGAGGCAGGTGTTTGGCGTTCCTCTAATTAAGAGTCATATTTAGGTAGGCGTTGTCACAGTGTTCGTTGTGGGTGATTGTCTCCTGTGTCAGTATGTATGTTCGTGCCACACGGGACTGTAGCGTTTGTTTGTTTCGTTTCGTTTCGATGTCGTCTGTTTCCTGTACGTGAGTTTATGTTTAGTTATGTAAGTTTATGTTCAGGTTTCGTCAACGTCGTTTTCTTATTTTGTAAGTTTGTTAAAGTGTTTGTTAAAGTGTTGCCATCTTCATCGTTGTTATAAATAAAAAGATGGCTTATTTCCCGCAAGCTGCGTTTTGGTCTGAAGATCCTTCTCTCCTCACCTCATCCGAGGATGAGGAGAGCGACAGCCTTTACAAATATACTTTGATTTGTTGAACACTTTTGCTTATTTCATCGTTTCGATGTCTTCACTATTATTCTGCAATGTAGAAAATAGTAAAAATAAAGAAAAACCCTGGAATGAGTAGTTTTTTTTTTGACTGGTACTGAATATTTACAATGTATCCACAGGGCTGTCCGCGCACACAGTTTTTGGACAATGGGTTGAACATTGCACTCCAAAACGCCTTGATAACTGTTTGATTTCCTGATTTCCTTGATTTCCTGATGTCTTGCACACGTTTAAGGCGTCCAGAACCAGAGACAACATTATTGAACCTCTAATGTTTGATTGTCGGGAGAGTGTTCTTTTCTTTGAATGCTTTTCTGGTTGTTGCTCTGGGGTGCCAATAATTGTTATTCTAATCGTAAACTAAAATGTAATTGGTTCTGCACTGTTGAAAATCCAATAAGGTGTGGAGACCAAACCTTTTTTCAACTTATTTTAGAAGAAATGGGGAATTACTTAACAAAAGTGCAAGGGTGCCAATATATGTATTTGGCTGTATTTAGCTTGTTGTAACGAGGCTTTCCTAACCATACCAACTCTCCTCTGAAAAGTAGTGTAGAAAGGGAAAGGGAAAGGGGGATACCTAGTCAGTTGTACAACTGAATGCATTCAACTGAAATGTGCCTTCCACATTTAACCCAACCCCTCTGAATCAGAGAGGTGGCGGGAACAGAGGGTTAACGGCCTTGCTCAGGGGCAGAACGACAGATCTTTACCTTGTCAGCTCGGGGATTCGATCCAGCAACCTTCCGGTTACTGGCCCGACGCTCTAACCACTAGGCTACCTGTCGCCAACCCTCCATGTCTCGAGCTAGACATAAACCATGAGCATAAACCACATTATGCCGAGGGGTAGGCCATTTGGGTATTGAGTATTGAGCTGCTCAATCTTTGTGTGAAGGTTAAAGGCATTATGCAAAGAGGTGCGGGGTAATGGCTGTAGTCGCTGTGTGCCATTTGTCTCATGTTCCAAATGGCACCCTATTCCTTACATCGTGCACTACTTTTGAACAGTGCCCTATGAGCTGGTCCTATGGGCCCAGGTCAAAAGTAATGCACTATAGGGAATAAGGTGCTATTTGGGACGAAGACAGGGAGAGCGGGAAGCCGGGGGCCAGGGTTCAGGTTAGAGCCGCTCGGGTGCATGTTAAGTTTGGTCATATGTGTCTCTGGGGAAGAGGGAGAGATGGAGGAGAGAGGGAGAGAAATTATAAGAGGAAGAGAGAGAGGGGGGGGGGGTAAGAAGTGAGAGAGAAGCAAAGAAAGAGATAAGAAGAGCAAAAAAGCAGGAGAGAAAGTGGGGGAGAGAAAGGGGAGGGAGAGGAAAGGGAGAGACAGGGAGACAGAGAGCGACAGACAGAGAGAAAGAGGGAGAGAAAGAAAGACAGAGAGAATGTCAGCAAAGAGTGCCGAATTTCACTCCGAACATTTTAGTAACATAGTTGGATGGGTGAATTTGATCATTGGCCAGTGGACTACTAGTGGACTATCAAACAAGAATATACAATTATGTACTTTATCATTTTTCTCATGTTGTAGCTATCGAGTGGGTTACTGTCAGTCTCCATGAATAGTGAACAGAAAAGTGTGTGTGCCGAAAGGCCTCGACTCCTCTAGGGTGGTGGTGGATAACACTTCCTGGAGTCTGACCCCTCAACCTCCATCCCACCCATACACCCCAGGGCATAACTGCTCACCATGGCAACGGGGTAGAGTATAAATCTTTTGGACACAAAACAGAGAAGATCATATTAAATTCTGTTTCCTATTAAACTCACACACATTTTGGTTATGAGCCTGATGATGCCGTGTAAATGTGTGTGTGTGTGTTGCTGTGGATCGCAGAGGCAGTGTTAATGTGTTCTACAGGCAGGGTAGCTTACAGAGGACCAGACTTTCTCTGGACACACTAAGGAGCTGAGGCCAGGCCACATGCAGCCCATGGGGCATTGTGAGAGGCTGGGGTTTCCCTCCTGCACTAAGAAAGTGGCCATGTGGCATCCCACTCTTCCCACCATGGACGACCCTTTTGTCGTATGAAATTAGAACCTTTCGAATTTGACCGGACTACAGACTGCCGGACTACTTTCCCTCACAGTAAAAGACAAACGTCATAGCCAACGGAGAACCACACAGTAAGAACACGGGCTTTTGAGTAAAGGACGAGTTGATTTTCAAGCTCGAAAATCATCCTTTCTCGCTCGTTTCCCCCAGAAAACTAAGCGTCTGGAGTGCCGCTAAGTGTGCCGCAAAAACACACCAATCAAGTAGTTAAAGCCAGCTGTCGCATTCATCAAAAATACTGTGCATATACAGGAAATGAATTTCCTGGAGCACTTCACTCCCCTCGCAATTTATAGTCACGTGCGTACAATAAGCCTCAAACGAGGGCCTGAATGTCTTGACATAAAATACGAGGAACGCTTTCATGGTAAAACGGAGGTACGAGAGGAAAAAAATTATATTCTGAGCCCCTCTCTTTTTTGAACAGAGTAATTGCTTGTGTTCTCTCTGCCATCCATCCATCTCTGATGCTAATTAGCCGCATCTCTCAGTGAGGAATCGCAGCCTGGCACTCCCCGCCGCCAAACACCCCTCCCCCCCCTGCTGGCAGCGGACGTGTCCGCCTGCAGTCGGCTGGCATGAAGCAGCGGCGGGCGAGATCCATCCAATATCTGCAATTCCTCATAATATTCCGTAATGAGATTCCATTGATTTCCGCTCGGGAAACAAACTGGCACTGAGGGAACAGTTTTAGCCGTGGCAGGAGGGTGGGGGCTTTCAGGGGGACTGAAGTCTCAAACTGTGTTACTTTGTTCAAACTGTGTCTCACAAACCTCAAACTGTGTCTCGCTACTAACTCAAACTGTGCTCATGGTTCTCTTGGTGTTTCGTAAAACAAACAAACACTACTCAGTCAGTCTCTAAATCTCAAATCTCACTCTGCGTATCTCTCCCCTATGTCTGGCCATACATTACGTGTGGTATTGGTCTGTTTGACGCTTCACTGCTACAGTCATGCAGCCCTGTGCCCCCCCAATGTCCCCTAAACACTCCCAGAGCTCGTTAGCAGCAGATGGTAAGACTGGCTCATTTGAGTCCTAGTCATGCCTCCCCTTACAGCCATGTAAGGTTACTTCCAAACAGAGTGGAATGGAGAGCTAGCTTGATCAGTGCAAGTACATGGTACAATCTGCCTATAATTGTATTTTGGGGGAAATTGGGGTGGGATGGTGGGTAAAGGGGTAGGGTGAGGTTCAGTCATTTACATATAAACTTATTTGTAGCCATTGGGGGGTGCGCTGTCCAATTGGCCTCTGATTGACTTGTAACTTTTCAACGACAGGGTTGGACAAAGAAGCCCTCCCCCTGGAGAGCTATGTAGGTGCATTATTTTAGTTAAATCCTGTTGTAACACACTGGTTTGGATACCGGTCATCGAGGTCCCGGTGAGCAACGGTTTAGTAGAATCAGGTGTGCTAGATTAGGGTTGGCGCAAAAGCCTGCAGGAGGTAGATCTCCAGGAGGAAGTATTGGCACAACTGTGGGTTTGAGTGGTGTTCTCCACATGTTCAGGGTTACAACTTTGAGTTGGTAGGGGTGTGAGGAAAATCCACAAAGGGTCTGACCAATGATTTTGGTGGAGGTGGTGAGGAATGGTGTATTTCCGCTTGCCTGGCTCCCGGTGAGCTGCAGTATCGGATCTCCTGTCTATTTAAAATGTTACGTTGCGTTTGGTCACAGCGCGTGTGTTTGTGAAAGGAAAATGTCCCCCATAGTCTAGACACACAGAGTGCTTCCAGTACTATGAGCATTACAGTATTCTGTCAAGTCATGGCAGCATGCACACCCAGGGAGCCTGCCAACATCAAAGATGGGAAATTATTACCTCAACACACACACACACAAAAACTGAGGGAAAGGTGATGAGATGATGTGTCCCAACCCAAGGGAAGGCGAGAGTGCAGGGAATCGGGATTGTGTTCGATTGCAGTTTAAACTGCAAACAGATCACACACACTCCTGTTGGTCAAAGACAAGCTTTCGAGCCTCGGGGATAAAGAGGCCCATATCAGTCCCGGTAGCCTTCGTCAGAGAGATAACCTAGTCGGGACTGTGCTCACGGAATTCAGAATGAACCGACATAAAACAAAGAGAAGAAGTGAAGCGCTTTGTGTCTGGGGATGAGGAGGCTGCACGGGGGAACGAGGACAGAGAGGAGAGGGGGGTTCCGTGTTCGGAATGACTCATCGTGACTTTGAAAAGCGTGGAGGAAAACTCTGGAGAGAACTGATGCGACACATAAAAAATGTGTGTGCGTATTGCACAATACATGTAGGGTGTTTGCAAACACATTCATCAAAGAAACATCAGAGCGGACAGGAGAAAAAAGGCAATACCAAAAGCCATTCCAAAGACAACGGGAGGTAAGCTAGCTAAGCCACCAACGAAACTTAGAAACAAAACAGAATAAAGAAGCTCAGAAGCCACTGATGACAGATTGCGGGTTGAAGATGACATTGTCTCTAGACACTGATCTAAGGTCAATTTGTCATTATACCCTCTTATGGTTATTTTTTATTTCACCTAAATTTAACCAGGTAGGCCAGTTGAGAACAAGTTCTCATTTGCAACTGCGACCTGGCCAAGATGAAGCAAAGTAGTGCGACAAAAACAACAGAGTTACACAAACAAACGTACAGTCAATAACACAATAGAAAAATCGATGTACAGTGTGTGCAAATGTAGAAGAGTAAGGAGGTAAGGCAATAAATAGGCCATAGAGGCAAAATAATTACAATTTAGCATTAACACTGGAGTGACAGATGTGCAGATGACAATGTGCAAGCAGAGACACTGGGGTGCAAAAGAGCAAGAATACAAATAACAATATGGGGATGAGGTAGTTGGGTGTGCTATTTACAGATTGGCTGTGTACAGGTACAGTGATCAGTAAGCTGCCCTGACAGCTGATGCTTAAAGTTAGAGAGGAAGACATAAGTCTGCAGCTTCAGTGATTGGGTGTGGTGGGTAGTATATGGGGCTTTGATGACAAAACGGATGGCACTGTGATAGACTAAATCCAGTTTGCTGAGTAGAGAGTTGGAGGCTATTTTGTAAATGACATCGCTGAAGTCAGTTCTACGAGGGTATGTTTGGCAGCATGAGTGAAGGAGGCTTTGTTGCAATATAAGAAGTCGATTCTAGATTTCATTTTGGATTGGAGATTATTAATGTAGTCTGGAAGGAGAGTTTACAGTCTAACCAGACACCTAGGTATTTGTAGTTGTCCACATATTCTAAGTCAGAACCTTCTAGAGTAGTGATGCTAGTCGAGCTGCTACCAACAACAACTAATATAGTATGGTCTGGAGTGATAGATAGGGTCTCCCGGGTGGCGCAGTGGTCTAGGGCACTGCATCGCAGTGCTAGCTGCGCCACCAGAGTCTCTGGGTTCGCGCCCAGGCTCTGTCGCAGCCGGCCGCAACCGGGAGGTCCGTGGGGCGACGCACAATTGGCATAGCGTCGTCCGGGTTAGGGAGGGTTTGGCCGGTAGGGATATCCTTGTCACAGTATGTAAAAATGTATGCACTCTACTGTAAGTCGCTCTGGATAAGAGCGTCTGTAAAATGTAAATAGTACATATTTATTTATTTATTTTTTAAATTTTATCCCCTTTTCCCCCCAATTTTCGTGGTATCCAATCGCTAGTAATTACTATCTTGTCTCATCGCTACAACTCCCGTACGGGCTCGGGAGAGACGAAGGTCGAAAGCTATGCGTCCTCCGAAGCACAACCCAACCAAGCCGCACTGCTTCTTTAACACAGCGCGCCTCCAACCCGGAAGCCAGCCGCACCAATGTGTCGGAGGAAACACCGTGCACCTGGCCCCCCTTGGTTAGCGCTCACTGCGCCCAGCCCGCCACAGGAGTCGCTGGAGCGCGATGAGACAAGGAAATCGCTACCGGCCAAACCCTCCCTAACCCGGACGACGCTGGCCCAATTGTGCGTCGCCCCACGGACCTCCCGGTCGCGGCCGGCTGCGACAGAGCCTGGGGGCGAACCCAGAGACTCTGGTGGCGCAGTTAGCACTGCGATGCAGTGCCCTAGACCACTGCTCCACCCGGGAGGCCCAATAGTACATATTTACAATCAACATGCTATACCCCTCAGCCATCAACTTCCTCTCTCAGCAATGATCTATATAACATTCAATCTCTCGGCATTCGTTCTCCCCTATGATCTCTCTCTCTCTCTGCTTCAGGTGGCAATGGTAATTAGAGACAGCTGTATCTTGACGAGGGGGCGGGGTCAGCTCTCCAATCATCAATTGGGGCTGACCAATCAGCTGCTTGGGGAGAAATTCCAGGAAGCCATCTCCTGAAACACACACACTCAAATACAAACTACAACATAGAAACTGGCGAACGTAACAGCAAGGTCGATGAAGACGTCTGCACAGTACCGTCTTTTATTGATGGCAGTTATATTGTTTATGACCTTGAGCGTGTCTGATGTGCACCCATGACCAGCTCGGAAACCAGATTGCATAGAGGAGAAGGTACGGTGGGATTCGAAATGGTCGGTGATCTGTTTGTTAACTTGGCTATAGGTCTATAACAGTTCGGGTCTAGAGTGTCTTCCCCTTTGAAGAGGGGGATGACCGCAGCAGCTTTCCAATCTTTGGGGATCTCAGACGATACGAAAGAGAGGTTGAACAGGGTAGTAATAGAGGTTGCAACAATTTCGGCAGATCATTTTAGAAAGAGAGGGTCCAGATTGTCTAGCCCAGCTGATTTGTAGGGATCCAGATTTTGCAGCTCTTTCAGAACATCAGCTGTCTGGATTTGGGTGAAGGAGAAGTGGGGGGGGGGGGGGGGGGGGGGGGGGGGGGGCTTGGGCAAGTTGCTGCAGGGGGTGCAGAGCTGTTGGCAGGGGTAGGGGTATCCAGGTGGAAAGCATGGCCAGCCGTAGAAAAATGCTAATTGAAATGATCGATTATCGTAGATTTATTGGTGGTGACTGTTTCCTAGCCTCAATGCAGTGGACAGCTGGGAGGAGGTGCTCTTAATCTCCATGGACTTTACAGTATCCCAAAACGTCTTGGAATTAGTGCTACATGATGCAAATTTCTGTTTGAAAAAGCTAGCCTTAGCTTTCCTAACTGACTGTGTATATTGGTTCCTGACTTCCCATAAAGGTTGCATATCGCTGGGGCTATTCAATGCTAATGTAGAACACCACAGGATGTTTTTGTGCTGGTCAAGGGCAGTCAGGTCTGGAGTGAACCAAGGGCTATATCTGTTCTTAGTTTTTTTTATTCAATGGGACATGCTTATTTAAGATGGTGAGGAAAGCACTTTTAAAGAGCAACCAGGCATCCTCTACTGACGGAATGAGGTCAATATCCTTCCAGGATACCCGGGCCAGGTCGATTAGAAAGGCCTGCTCGCTGAAGTGTTTTTGGGAGCGTTTGACAGTGATGAGGGGTGGTCGTTTGACCGCGGACTCATTACGGACGCAGGCAATGAGGCAGTGATCGCTGAGATCCTGGTTGGAGACAACATAGGTGTATTTAGAGGGCAAGTTGGTCAGGATGATATCTAAGCCCATGTTTACGGATTTAGGGTTGTACCTGGTAGGTTTCTTGATAATTTGTGTGAGATTGAGGGCCTCTAGCTTAGATTGTAGGATGGCCGGAGTGTTAAGCATATCCCAGTTTCGGTCACATAACAGTACAAACTCTGAAGATAGATGGGGGGCAATCAATTCACATATGGTGTCCAGGGCACAGCTAGGGGCTGAGGGGGGTCTATAACAAGAGACAACAGTGAGAGACTTGCTTCTGGAAAGGTGTTTTTTTAAAAGTAGAAACTCAAATTGTTTGGGCACAGACCTGGATAGTATGACAGAATGCCAGCTATCTCTGCAGTAGATTGCAACTCCACCCCCTATGGCAGTTCTATTTTGTTCGGAAAATGTTGTAGTTGGGGATGGAAATTTCAAGATTTTTGGTGGCCTTCCTAAGCCAGGATTCAGACATGGCTAGGACATCAGGGTTGGCGGAGTGTGCTAAAGCAGTGAATAAAACAAACTTCGGGTTGAGGCTTCTGATGTTAACATGCATGAAACCAAGGCTTTTACGGTTACAGAAGTCAACAAATGAGAGAGCTTGGGGAATGGGAGTGGTGCTGCGGGCTGCAGGGCCTGGGTAAACCTCTACATCACCAGAGGAACAGAGGAGGAGTAGGATAAGGGTATGGCTAAAGGCTATAAGAATTGGTCGTCTAGTGCGTTTGGAACAGAGAGTAAAAGGAGCAGATTTCTGGGCATGGCAGAATACATTCAAGGCAAAATGTACAGACAAGGGTATGCTAGGATGTGAGTACAGTGGAGGTAAACCTAGGCATTGAGTGACGATGAGAGAGATTTTGACTCTAGAGGCACCAGTTAAGCCAGATGAGGTCACTGCATGTGTGTGGGGTGTGACAAAAGGGCTATCTAAGGCATATTGGGCAGGGCTGGGGGCTGTGAAATAAGTGAAATAAGACAAAAATCACTAAACAAAACAGCAGTAGACATGTGTATCCGAGTGATCATAGGGTCCAATGAGCAGAAATAGGTGAGTCAGGAAGCCGATTCAGGAGTCACTACTACTCTAGGCGAGCTGGAGACACGGCGATTCAGACAGCTAGCGCGCCGGGGCAAGCAGAAAGGCCTTCGGCGATGTCGCAATGGAAGAGCCTGTTGAAACCACCTTGGACGATTACGTCGGCAGACCAGTCGTGATGGATTGGCGGGGCTCCGTGTCAGCAGTAAAAGGTCCAGGCCAATTGGCAGAAGAGGTATTGTAGCCCAATAATTAGCTGGTGGACCTCTTCGGCTGGCCGGGAGATGGGCCTAGCTCGAGGCTAGCTCAAGACTAACTGGTGCTTGCTTCGGAACAGAGACGTTAGCCAGGAGTAGCCACTCGGATTGCAGCTAGCTAGCTGCGATGATCCGGTGTAAAGGTTCAGAGCTTGCGGTAGGAATCCGGAGATGTGGTAGAGAAAAAGCAGTCCGATATGCTCTGGGTTGATATCGCGCTGTGTAGACTGGCAGGTATTGACCGAGCTGAGGCTGGCTGGTGTCCGAGTTAACGGTGAAGACCGTTAGCAGTGGCTAACTGACTACTAGCTTGTTAGCTGGCTAGCTTCTGATGGGGTGCCGGTTCTAAAGTATAAAAATAGCAGATGCGTACCTCATTGGGTGAGGCGAGTTGAAGGAGAGTATATTCAGTCTGTAGATGGAAAGTGAAATAAAAATATTTACGAAATATATCCGGGAAAAAATGAGGAAAACGATATTTACACGGTAAAGGACGGGACAAGACAAAACACATGTTCGACTGCTATGCCATCTTGGAAACAACTGGTTAGGGATGTGAGGGAAGAACGCTGTCATAGGTCTAACTTCAATCTCTAATGCTGCTCATCCGGGGTGCAGGGTCCCAGTCTCTCTTTGGCCAAACCCATCGGTCTCCAGTTCAATTAACATACACTACATGACCAAAGTATGTGGACACCTGCTCGTCGAACATCTCATTCTAAAATCATGGGCATTAATATGGAGTTGGTCTCCTCTTTGCTGCTAAAACAACCTCTTCTGGGAAGGCTTTCCACTAGATGTTGAAACATTGCTGCGGGGACTTGCTTCCATTCAGTCACAAGAGCATTAGTGAGGTCGGGCACTGATGTCGGGCGATTAGGCCTGGCTCGCAGTCGGCGTTCCTATTCATCCCAAAAAGTGTTTGATGGGGTTGCGGTCAGGGCTCTGCGCAGGCCAGCCAAGTTCTTCCACACCGATCTCGACAAACCATTTCTGGATGGACCTTGCTTTGTGCCTGGGGCCATTGTCACGCTGAAACAGGAAAAGGCCTCCCCCAAACTATTGCCACAAAGTTGGAAACACAGAATCATCTAGAATGTCATTCTATGCTGTAGTGTTAAGATTTCCCTTCACTTGAACTAAGGGGCCTAGCCCGAACCATGAAAAATAACCCGACCATTATTTCGCCTTCACTAAACTTCACAGTTGGCATTATGCCTTGGAGCAGGTAGTGTAATCCTGGCATCGGCCAAACCAAGATTAGTTCTTCGGACTGCCAGAAGGTGAAGCGTGATTCATCACGCCAGAGAACACGCTCCACTGCTCCAGAGTCCAATGGCAGCGAGCTTAACACTACTCCAGCCGACGCTTGGCATTGTGCATGGTGATCTTAGGCTTGTATGCGGCTGCTCGTCCATGGAAACCCATTTCATGAAGCTCCCGACAAACAGTTCTTGTGCCAGAGGCAGTTTGGATGGGCATTCGGTAGTGAGTGTTGCAACCGAGGACAGACGATTTTTACGTGCAAAGCACTTCAGCACTCTGTGGTTCTGTGAGCCTACCACTTTGCGGCTGAGCCGTTGTTGCTCCTAGCCATTTCACTTTACAATAACAGCACTTACATTTGACCGTGGCAGCTCTAGTAGCAGGGCAGAAATGTGACAAACTGACTTATTTTAAAGGTGGCATCTGATGACAGTGCCACATTGAAAGACAATGAGCTTTCAGTAAAGCCATTCTACTGCCAATGTTTGTCTAAGCAGATTGCATGGCTGTGTGCTTAATGTTATACAGCTGTCACCAACGGGTGTGGCTGAAATAGCCGAATCCACTAATTTGAAGGGATGTCCACATTTTTTATATACAGTATATATAGTTTACCTCTGTCATTACGGAAAGCAAGAATCTTTCTCTCCTCTCTCTCTCACCTCTAGCTCTCAGTTTCCTTCCTTTGTGTCGTTCTCATCCAGTCCAATCTCAGCTAAGCCTTAGATAAACACACCTGCACACACACACATGCATACGTACACACACAAACACTCACAAACACGCACTAGGATGACCTAGGTGTGTGTGTGGTGATACGTTTTTTCTTTTTAGAACCCAACCAGATACAAATTTACACACATCATCCAAGGGCACCAAACCTCAAATATGTGCAGACCAAAGGCAGTTACGAGTTCAGTGCTCTTCAGGGGGCCAAGCCAAAGCCTCCCGACCCACCCTGCCCCATAACAACTTACCCACAGTCCACGCACACACACCTTACAGGGCTGGAGCGAGGGCCACTGCCACGGCCGGCTGCACTTACAGCCTATAGCTACTGTGATTAAAGGCTAGTGTTAGTCCCCACTTTTGATTTGGGCTGGGCTGAATTTCTCAATTATACTGCAGCTTATGTAATTATATGGGTCTGTTAGAAGTTAGTCTTTGTTTCATACTCCAGGAATAACTGAGCGACTGGCATAGTTAGGAAAGGGAGGGAGACTATGATCAGTGAAACCTGAAAGGGGGTTACAATTGGGCAGCCAGTTATCCAAAGTGTCCAATAGACACGCTGACATGAGAAGAGCTTAGAAGGGAGAGAACGAGAGAAGGGAGAGAACGAGAGAAGGGAGAGAACGAGAGAAGGGAGAGAACGAGAGAAGGGAGAGAACGAGAGAAGGGAGAGAACGAGAGAAAGGAGAGAACGAGAGAAAGGAGAGAACGAGAGAAAGGAGAGACCAGACCTGGGTTGAAATAATTGTAGCATTTGCCTTAGACTGCCTAGAGAGCCAGATGGGCAGAGTTTGCAGTTCTGCAACTAGGACGCCCACCAGCCTCAAAAGACTTGTATAAAAAGCCCGGTACCAGTTTTAAAAAAAATGAATGGAATTATTCACAGAGTTGACAAAACATTAAGACCATCTGCTCTTTCCATGACAGACTGACTAGGTGAATCCAGGTGAAAGCTATGATCCCTTATTGAGATCACTTGTTAAATCCACTTCAAATCAGTGTAGATGAAGGGGAGGAAACAGGTTAAAGAAGGATTGTTATGCCTCGAGACAGCTGAGACATGGATTGTGTCTGTGTGCCATTCAGAGTGCGAATGGGCAAGACAAAAGATTGAAGTGCCTTTGAATGCGGCATGGTAGTAGGTGCCAGGCGCACCGGTTTGTGTGAAGAACTGCAACGCTGCTGGTTTTGTCACGCTCAACCGTTTCCCCATGTGTATCAAGCTGTCCACCACCCAAAGGACATCCAGCCAACTTGACACAACTATGGGAAGCATTGGAGTCAACATGGGCCAGCATCCGTGTGGAACGGTTGACACCTCGTGGAGTCCATGCCCCCACGAATTTAGGCTGTTCTGACAGCTTCCTGATCTTCTTATATATATCTCAGACATAGGACAGACACTTCAAAACAAACATTCTTTAGATTTTCTTTTGACTATGTTTATCCATGTATGAATCTGTTATTCAATGCATTTCTATGGGCTAACAGCAGTAAGGCCAAATTCAATGTTTCATCAAATATATATATATATAAAGGGGTGCTAAAATTCAAATATCAAAATGATCCTTGGTATGACCGTCTTAAAACAATTCCATATGTTACCCCCACTATTTATTGTTTCTGCAGTGAGGATTAACCCTCTTTAGATAATTATATATCTTGTAAATTATCTGCAGAAAAACATTGTTTTGCGCTCAAAAAGCAGTAGTAACAGTATGCAAATCAGGGAGCCAAATTAACGGCTCTTTCACCGATGCGATTCGGTTCATGAACGACCCATCACAAAAAAATAGGCTGTAGAAGTATGGTATTGTCCAAAAAGTGTGTATATTGTCGTAAATAATCACATTTTTATTATAAAATAATCACTTAGCCACTCAATCAATGTGATTTTGTTAGCTGAGTCTGTCTGTATATTTGGTTAATTGATCTATTGCCGCACAAATGGAGGTGGTAGCTAATTTATTCGTTTGCTATCTACCACTGATCAGAAACATTTAGCATGTAGCCTAAATCAAGTGTACTATTTTGCTTTTGACTCATGTAGTAGGCTTATATAGAGCCTTGGCTATTTTCCTTTCCAGTCCCAATCCCACTGAAACCCAAAATCCTAACTCCTGTCTCGCATGAAAAATTCCTATGCATGTCAAAATACCGATATAACATTTACCCCAGCTTCTCTGCACTATCTCGTACTTGCTGCCCATATGAGAGCATCGGTAGAGAATGTGTGATCAACGGTAGGAGAGTAGATATGGATATTTTCTTAAACAGAGTTGGTCCCCGTTAATAGATCTTGATATTTAAACTATTTTCACTCTTCAACTCCCCATTATTCACGAGGTGATCTGCGATCTGTATAATCATCAACAAAATGTTGCCAAATATCTGAGATATTCTGCCATTCGTTGAATGAGTTTATCTAGCAATTTTAGCAACTATGGTCATTTGACTTTTGTTTGACTGCCGTTTGTATGATTCGACAATTTGTGCGATTCGAGAATGCTATAGCCTACTCGGGGTGCGTCCTGTGCGTCAATCTTTTTTATGGGAGATCCCTTGCATAGTAGCCATATCTTGATTTTAAACACTTTATATCTGCACTTCCGAGTTTTGCATTTTTCCAAGGAATCTCAAGATAAATATGAATTATTTCCGGTATTGAAATTTAGGATTCATATTTTCCAGAAAATCTACGAACTTCTACATTCTCCCTCTCTTGATAAACCTCCCTTTTCTCACTTCTGGGTCAATCAACCTGAAAAAGCAAAAGAGGATTTCGAAACCCATCATTTCAGATTGATCTGAAATTGTTTCTGTATTTAGTAACAGACACGATTAACATTCCTGAATGTTTGGTCCAAATCGGATGTTGGGTTTATTTATTGCATATTATCTGAATCCTATAATGGCCAATTTTAGTGCAATCTATAAGGTTCATTTCTCTGAGATCAAAAAAAATTGGTTTCAGGAATGCTAATTTCACCTGTGTCTAACTACAGAAATTATTATTTCATAACAATCTGAGATGGTGGGTGTCATGGCTTGCTGAAATGACATGGAATGACTCTTCTACCCTTTCTCTCACTGTTAATAAACCTCAATTTTCTCACTTCACTCTCTCTCTCTTAATGAACCTCCCCTCTCACGTCTACTCTCGGTTGATGAATCTCCCTTTTCTCACTTCTATTCTCTGGTGATAAACCTCCCTTTTCTCCCTCTCGCTACACCTTCCTGTTCTTTACCAGTCTCTCCACAAATCATTCTACCCCCCCTTGCCCCTCCCTCCCACTCTCCTCCCCTCTCTCTCCTCCACAACATAATTCTGCGGTAGGCTACCCACTGTGCTACAGTATGTAAGCAACCCCCCGCAGTAAGCACACACACATCAGGAGAAGCACACCAGCTCATCCATTACCCATTTGTGTTGGTGCTGCTGGGCTGTCAGGCCCAAACAAGACTGATCTCTGGTCAGTGGTAGATCAGTCACTGATCTAAACACAACACAGGTCACCTCTCTGTAGTTCAGCATTAGCTCCCTCCTATGAGGCTTTGATATACTAGATTAAGGAGTAGATAATAAATAATGGTCCGACTATTGCTAGCAGGGATAATCTAGACTCCAGTAGGAGATGGGCGGGTATCTCCGGTCCTGGAGGGCCGTAGAGTCTGCTTTTGTTCCAGCTCAGCTCTAATAACATTTCTGTTCAAACTTATTGGGGTCTAAATTGAATGGGCACATGATCGAGTCCTTGTTTGAGTTGTTAGTGCTAGGCCTGAACAAAAGCCTGCGGTTACCGTGGCCCTGAGTTGCCCCGCCCACCCCTCATCTAAAGGGAACATCATGCTCAAAAGACTAGGCTCTACACACCCACCACACACAATTATGGTTATGCCTGGGCATCTGCGCGGCACTAGGGGTTCTCTTGCCCCCTGGGCGTCCCACACTCCCACAGCGCTCCTGGGGGAGAGTAGACCATCACCATCAGACGAGAGGCACGCTAGCCATCCATCACTGTGACAGCGGTGGTTTTTGTTTACTTAATGATGTGGAGGGTGTTTATGAAGCGACGCCCGACCCGCCACAGCTCGCATCATCTGCCCCCAGGAGCTGACATTAAAACATCATCAACGTGATCGATGTCCACCCGACAACAGAGGGAGGGAGGGGGGGGGGGGGGGGGGGGGTGACTGCTCCGGAGGAAACGGGTCCTATCTTTTGTGGAGTGTGTTGGAGGGTGGAGTGTGGGTAGTATGTGTATTTGTGTGATAGAGTAGGTGTGTGTTTGATAGAGTGTGTGCGCGTGTGCTTGTCTGTGACTTGTGTTCGTTAAATGTGCCACTCACACTGCCCCTGTGTGTGTGTGATTCCCAGGGTAATGCGTTGGAGATAAGGTGTTGATTATACTCCTCCTGCGCTATCAGCCCCGCCAGCGCCCTCCCTGATATCCAAGTTACCGTCTCTTGTAGCCAGTTCACTTCCTCAAGCCTTCATTTTTCCTCCCTTCATGACTTCAATTATGGTTGTATCCCAAATGGCACCTTATTCCCTAAA
Organism: Salvelinus fontinalis; assembly: GCF_029448725.1. Taxonomy (NCBI): domain Eukaryota; kingdom Metazoa; phylum Chordata; class Actinopteri; order Salmoniformes; family Salmonidae; genus Salvelinus; species Salvelinus fontinalis. Next base: position 42,712,575 of record NC_074671.1, read on the forward strand.
TGCTGCTCTGCTTTTGACCAAAGCCAATGTGTCTTCTATTCATCTTCCATGGTCAAGACCATTTTCCACTGTAAATCGCAATCTTCGGTACATGGACGTTTCAGAAAAGGACTTGTAAAACACTTAATTTTATTTCATTTAGTTGGGTGGTTTTCAGTCGGTTAGACATTCACCGAATACCAAAGATGTCTGGATTTGACCAAGTATGGCTGCCTCTGACAAAGCACCCTATTCCCCAAATAGTGCACTCCTTTTAACCAGGGCTCATTTTGGACACACCCTTTCCTTGCCTATGCCACATGCTTGTGGTAGAGTGGAACACCAAAATGGCTGCCAGATGCATGTGGCTTACTGCGTAGGGGACATCACTGCCAGCTACTGTGGCAGGCGAATGGACAGCCACATCTAAAAATACCAGAAACTGGCCAGTCTGTACATGGAGGCCCAAGAGGCGAAATGACATCATATACACTATCATTATCATGCCTCGAAAGGATAAAAAGCTCTAGAGCGTTGTCCCAAATGGCACAGTATTCCCTATATAATGCACTATCCTTGAGCAAGGCAGTTAACCCCTAAAAACAAGTGCTCCCCAGGCACTGATGGTGTGAACTTCGATTAAGGCAGTCCCCCGCACCTCTCTAATTCAGAAGGGTTGGGTTAAATGCATTTAGTTTTACAACTGACTAAGGTGAGAATAGGGTGTTATTTGGACGTAGTCCCTGTACTTGGACAGATGGTACAGCTGAAGTCGGAAGTTTACATACATTTAACCTCAATTTTTCACAATTCCTGACATCTGTACTGAGTGTACTGAGACTGACTGGTCAAGATAAAGGTAGAGAGAAAGGGGAACATGGGATGAAAAGGAGAGGGAACACAAGAGAGAGTATACAGGAGTCACAGACAAGAAAAGAATCACACACACACACTCATTTATGTGAATACACTTTTCTCCTCAAAGAGAAAGAGCAAATAGTTTGGAGATATTGGTTTGGAGATAAGTTGGAGATATTTTAGCCAGGGATGGGGGGGTACAATATCTTGTTGGTTAAATTCCCTTATTGTATTTTATGCCTCAAATATGTTTTATTGAGGAGTAAACGAAGCAGGATTGTGTACTCCTTTTTACCATTAAAAGACAACAGTGAAAAACAATTAAACAGAAAGGACACAGAAAAACCTACCCTTATTGTATTTTATGTTTGCTGTTATTGTCCGTTTGTGAAAATGTCTAAATATATACATATATTTTTAAAGATGGAGAAATGCTACACGCTCCTCTATATTCTTTTCAATTAAACATTTTCCCCAGCGCGGTACGAGGCACAACAGAAGAATGGGCCTTGTGTGACCTGGTATGAGCAGCGCAATACTCAAGTGTCATTAAATCTTAAAACATTCAAGGCTACCAAACTAGGCCGCTGAAAAGAGCAAAGACAAACAGCTGAAAGGAGGGCACAATATGGGCTACGCAGGGAGACACGGGTGCAACAATTGCCAGAGTGAATGAAACGTTGAAACAGTTTGATTTACTCTCTCTCTCTGTATATATTGTAACTATTGGTCTGCTTTCTCTTTCCATTTAACTTACAGTATTTTACATTTTGTTCTCAAGGTTTACCTCATACATTCTACATAGGCTATACAGTAAATAGGTTTAACATGCTTCTATAAGGTCTCAATATGCTTTCTGTCTCTGCCTGGGATTTCATTGGAGTCCCTGTTTAAATGATAATGTTCCATAAGCAGCTGCCTCAGGGGAAGCACCTACAGCTGTGCTGTCGACGTGGTGTTTGTTTCCACAGCAACTAACAATGAGATGATGGCGAGTTGCCTCACACTCACTGCCTCCTAATTGCGTTTGAATAAGGGTATTCGAAAAGAACACACAACGACCGATTCCGAGAGGCATCGTTAGGCTGTTTCAGCGTGCGAATAATGTTCTTTGACGGATCAAACAGAACCGGGGATCATGAGGATGGTTTAATTGTCTCAGTGTTTGGATAACGTTATAAGACGGTTCCACACGCGCAACCAGAAGTGAGGGAGAGAGGAAAGTGAAAGAGAGCATGTTTGTTAAGGCTGAGCAGTAGCGCTAAAAAGATCATATGAAAATGTCACCACCTTAATGGTTATTTGCTTAAAGAGAGAGAAAGAGGGTGCTGCCACTGTAGAACACTTAATCCTAACAAGAGAGAGCTACAAATAAAACAGCCAGGCAGGCAGGCTCTAAGAAAAAAAATGGATCGATGCACCCCCTTTTGCCCTCAGAACAGGCTCAATTCATCAGGGCTTGGACCCTACAATGTGTTGAAATCGTTCCACAGGGATGCTGGTCCATGTTGACTCAAACTTCCCACAGTTGTGTCAAGTTGGCTGGACATCCCTAGGGTGGTGGACCATTTTTGATACACAGGAGAAACGGTTGAGCATGAAAAACCCAGCAGCATGGCAGTTCTTCACACCCTCAAACCGGTGCGCCTGGCACCTATTACCATACCCCGTTCAAAGGCACTTAAATATTTTGTCTTGCACATTCACCCTCTGAATGGCACACATACACAACCCATGTCTCAATTGTCTCAAGGCTAAAACCTGTCTTTAACACATACTAGCCACATCTACACTGATTGAAGTGGATTTAACAGTTGACATCAACAAGTGATCATAGCTTTCACCTGGATTCACCTAGTCAGTCTTTGTCATGGAAAGAGACATGTTTTGTACCCTCAGTATATAGCGTGCTTAGGATCTCATTTCTCTCAGAGCCAGGGTGTGTTTGTCCCAAATGGCACCCTAGCTCGGGCTCTGGTCCAAAGAAGAGCACTTTCTAAGGAATAGAGTGCCATTTGGGTAGCGAGCAGATAAAGACACTTGATGTCTCTAGGCAGTGGGCAGGGACTCGAAGTATGGATTATCATGGAGTTAATCTCCATGTTCTGCTGAGATGATGCGTGTAAACCACTTGTGGTGGTTAATCTAGTCGCTGTGATCTGCGTAGGCACAGCAGGAGGCGAGCCAGAGGACTCCAAGTGAGGACACACACACACATTCATGTCCACACTCATACATTCAAGCACCCACACAGATGCATAATGTGCCCGAGCACACATGCGCGTGCACACGCACACTCACTCACTCGTGGTGGGTCGTAGTCGAGGGCTCTGCGGCGGATGACCTCTAGCTCTTCGTAAGCGGGCGCAGCACGGGCCTGCTGGAGCTCTCTCCTGAGCTTCTGGACACGCTCACTGAGAGCGAGAGAAATAAAGAGAGAGAGAAAGAGCTCCAATAAAATCACAGGACGACATGAACCATACAACACAGGAACCATATATGTAAAATGCACTCTGTATTACACGGAAAGAGAACGACAGATCAATATAAGATGCGAGAGAAAGAGCAAGAGTTGACCAAGTTTGCTAACCCACACACACACACAAATATACAAATTTATGCATACACCCCCACACACATACCCACAAACAAACTAGACTCCCAACTTCTCCCACTCATACTAATGATGTGACCCAAGGCAGGTATTGATTCTGGGGCAGGAGTGAGAGCTTCATTAGAGGGGAACCAGCACAGGTTCCCATAAATGCTAGAAGTTCCTTTAATGACCATGGCCTTAATTAGCAGGCCTGGCTGGTGCTCTGGTGGTGCGCTGACAAGAGGATGTGTATGCATTGCTCTAAAAATCGTCCTACCTCCTGTCAATGGGGACAGACTGAGGCAGACATCCATTGATATGCAGAGTCTTCTCTCTACCCAACCCAGCCGAATACACAGAGGAACAGACTGACAGACAGAGCTGCAGTCCCTCACCTGCCACACAATCAAACGGACACACACACACACACACACAAAACACAATACCCTGCAGCTACCACCACTCAGGGACTAATACCAACTTGAAATGTACGCGCATAACTCGAGTTCTCGCCTAATTCTTCCATTGATTTAAATGCCGAATTTACAATAGGTCCAAATTAGAACACGGCCCTAAAAGAATATGTGAAGACTAACCCTTGGTCTTCACGTAACATCGTTGATGTCGTTTGTTTTGAAATTGAGGGCTTCACTGGTAACGGTGAGGATGTTTAAAATATGGACCAATCCTTTCATCCATCACCCACTCAAATCAACCCCCCTCTCTCTCCTCCCTCCCACTTCTACCCTAGTAGCTACAGCAGCTGAGCAGGGACATTCAGAGCAGAGAAAGAAGACATTTTCAAAAACCCATTCATGCGGTCTTCGGACCATCATTAGGGCTGCCATCTTGATTGAGCGTGCATGTCGTCTCTCGTAATGAAAAAACATTCTAATTATTCTAATTATTGCTCCAACCTAATCTCGCACACCTGATCCTATCAATTAACTGGTTGATAAGCTCATGTTAGTTGCAACTGGGGATAGAGCGAAAACCTACAGGAGGGTAGCTCTCCAGGAACAGGGTTGAGCAGCACTGCATTGTTAAGAGCACTTATTTTATGGACTAGGGTGGTGCCATTTTAGACGCAGTCCATGTAAAGGTTCAGCACATACCTACTAAATGACTCCACATTCATTCTGTTAAGAACCCTATTTTGATGATTATTCCCTATAGGAATTTGGTCTCAAGGTACCGTCTCTAAGGTCAGAGGTTACTGTAAAGCAAGTCTTTGTAATTGGTATCTGGGCCCCTGAGCCATAACATCGGTAACGGGTGTCCTTAAGCGATTAAGACGGTTCAAATGTATAGTCTATTCAACCCCCAGGTCCCAGCCTTGATGTTATGTTTTGGAACTAGGCACGGAAGGATGAAACAACGAACAGATGAGGAAGAGTATTTAGGTTCGCCCTTCCCTCTTGAGCAGGGGTGTCAACCTCATTCCACGGAGGGCCGAGTGTCAGCGGGTTTTGGTTTTTCCTTTCAATTAAGACCGAGACAACCAGTTGAGGGGAGTTCCTTACTAATAGTGCTCTTAATTTATTAATGAACTACAAGGGTGGAGTGACAACTTTAAAAAAATGTAACCTTTATTTAACTAGGCAAGTATTTACAATGACGGCCTACCCCGGCCAAACCCGTACGACGCTGGACCACTTGTGCGCCGCCCTATGGGACTCCCAATCACGTCTGGATGTGACACAGCCAGGATTCGAACCAGGGACTGTAGTGACGCCTCCTGCACTGAGATGCAGTGCCTTAGACAGCTGCCCCATTCGGGAGCTCCACCATCTAGAGGGTGACAGATTATTACAAACCTTGCAGAAGTGTAGTTTTGGTGTCCCTATTCAAAATTTGTTTAATAAAAACACTTAAATATATTGCTCTTGCATCCAGCATTTCTCCACACCTTAACCAGTTTTCAATTCCTAACAATTCAGTGCACCTATAGGAACTGCTACTGAAAGTACTTTGAAGTATCAAGGGAGAGAGAGAGAAGATAGTGGGCACTATGGTTGAATGGCGCGAACCCGGCTACCGAGATTAGCCACCCAAAACCCCTCCCTTTTCACAGAATAAATAACTGCGAGGTACGGGTAAATTCGAATAAATTATTCATATGAACACATGGCGTGAAATGGAACTGTTAAATTACACGCAATGTCTAAATCTGGCTTCTCTATGGCCTCTGCATGATGAATCATCAACGTTCAAGGTGGGGACAGACAACCCATCTCAGTATGGAGCGCAGTTCACAATGCATGTACAGTAGACCTATCATCTCATCATGGTAACTTACTTTTTTTGTGACAGGTAGGCCTGCATTTTCTGCAGCATGGTCTATGCAGTAATATAAAGACGGAATGCGAGTCTGATTTACCCATCTCTATCTGACTTTCGGGGGTCACCTTATTTATTAATTGTAAAGATGATATATACAAACTTTTATTTTTAAATTGCAGCTTGAATATCAGTGCACGCGTGAGCACTCTAACAGTTTCTCTCTCCATCAACTCCATTCAAATTGCATCCACAATAGATAATCCTGTTTTAGATTGCCACAATATATATATATATATATATTTATATATCGTGTCAATCTAGAACAGGATTATCTATTGTGGATATATATATATATATATATATATATATATATATATATATATATATATATATATATATATATATATATATATATATATATATATATATATATACATATATATATATATACATATATATATACATATATACATATATATATACATACACACACACACACACACACACACACACACACACACACACACACACACACACACACACACACACACACACACACACACACACACACACACACACACACACACACACACACTCCTGGACCAAATAAAAAATGTTTACCCAAGAGAACATATAGCTTGCTCCATCTATGGGCTTTTAGGTTTTTCTGTTGTGCGTAATGTGCAGTAGCCATATATAATATGTATTGGATAATGGCACAATCATTTGGGCTTGGCCTCATTAAAGGCCTCATTAAATGTCTAATGTAGGGTTCATAAAGCTCAGGTAGCGTCAGGCTTGAATTTTCGATCAAAGCTCTAATCAAATCTGGACATAGGCCTATTCATATGCTTTATAACGCTTTTGAAGGACAATTACTGTTTTGGCGGGAAATACCAGGTTATCTGAGAGAAAAGTTATTTATTCTCGGGATGGAACATTTGTAAAATCCCGGGATAATATTTAACCCTAGTGGGAACTGGGCAGAGGGTTCTTTACTGAGCTCAACTGTTTAACAGAATTCAAACATTTCAGAATAATGTTATAACTCCTCCATTAAGCACACACTTTAGGCAGAAAGCAGAAATACTAAGATTAGAGAATTGGTGATTCAGCTGGCCTTTGAGGTCAGGTACACCCAAATGCACCATGTCTATGCAGGCACATTTGTGTGTCTGTGTGTGTGTGTGCATCGAACCAGGTTGTCATCAGAAGCTAATTTCCCCTCGTTTGCCACCCAGACACCAGGGAGCCCAGAGCACCAGTGGAAAGTTCAGTAAAGGGTAAAGATATTTATTTTTCCTCTTATCCAGTGGGAGGGATGTGGGAGCCAGAACTTTCAGAACCTTCCATTCCCTTTGGTCTCAGGGATGTTTGTCAAACCTGTGTGTGTATGTGTCCAACCTCAGGAGGACTAATTAGGGAGACTTGGCCATTGAACTAGGGCCACCAGGACTCGGACTGTCTCTGACTGGCCACATCAAAGAGAAGACAGGACAGGACAGGACGAAGGAAAGTTTAAGTAAAAGGAAATGGTGCTGTATTGATCATCCGTTGAGGAACGTTGCAATTATGGTGGCTGAGAGGGCAATGGTGCAACGATTCGGTCAGCATAGTTCTGGAGAACTCCAACCACACCATCTCCCTGTCTTTCCTACTGACACCATTAGTGCATACTGTCCTAATAGGTTGCAGATGGACTAGTGTCTAGGATTATGGCTGTATACAGTTGAAGTCGTATGTTTAAATACACCTTAGCCAAATACATTTAAACTCAATTTTTCACAATTCCTGACATTTAATCCTAGTAAATCCTAGTAGAAATGTCTTAGGTCAGTTAGGATCATTTTAAGAATGTGAAATGTCAGAATAATACTAGAGAGAATGATTTATTTCAGCTTTTATTTCTGTCATCACATTCCCAGTGTGTCAGAAGTTTACATGCACTCAATTTGCATTTGGTAGCATTGCCTTTAAATTGTTTAACTTGGGTCAAATGTTTCGGGTAGCCTTCCCACAGTAAGTTGGGTGAATTTTGGCCCATTCCTCCTGACAGCGCTGGTGTAACTGAGTCAGGTTTGTAGGCCTCCTTGCTCGCACACGATTTTCAGTTCTGCCCACTAATTTTCTATGGGATTGAGGTCAGGGCTTTGTGATGGGCACTCCAATACCTTGACCTTGTTGTCCTTAAGCCATTTTGCCACATCTTTGGAAGTATGCTTGGGGTCATTGTCCATTTGGAAGACCCATTTGTGACCAAGCTTTAACTTCCTGACTGATGTCTTGAGATGTTGCTTCAATAAATCAACATAATTTTACTCCTCATGATGCCATCTATTTTGTGAAGTGCACCAGTCCCTCCTGCAGCAAAGCACCCGCACAACATGATGCTGCCACCCCCGTGCTTCACTATTGGGATGGTGTACTTCGGCTTGCAAGCGTCCCCCTTTTTCATCCAAACATAACGATGGTCATTATGTCCAAACAGTTATATTTTTGTTTCATCAGACCAGAGAATATTTCTCCAAAAAGTACAATCTTTGTCCCCATGTGCAGTTGCAAACCATAGTCTGGCTTTTTTATGGTGGTTTTGGAGCAGTGGCTTCCTCCTTGCAGAGCGACCGCTCAGGTTATGTCGATATAGGACTTATTTTACTCTGGATATAGATACTTTTGTACCTGTTTCCTCCAGCATCTTCACAAGGTCCTTTGCTGTTGTTCTGTGATTGATTTGCACTTTTCACACCAAAGTACGTTCATCTCTAGGAGACAGAACTCGTCTCCTTCCTGAGTGGTATGACGGCTGCATGGTCCCATGGTGTTTATACATGCATACTATTGTTTGTACAGATGAACGTGGTTTCTTCAGGCGTTTGGAAATTGCTCCCAAGTATGAACCAGACTTGTGGAGGTCTAGAAGTGTTTTTCTGTGGTCTTGGCTGATTTCTTTAGATTTTCCCATATTGTCAAGCAAAGAGGCATTGAGTTTGAAGGTAGGCCTTGAAATACATCCACAGGTACACCTCCAATTGACTCAAATTATGTCAATTAGCTTATCAGAAGCTTCTAAAGCCATGACATTATTTTCTGGAATTTTCCAAGCTGTTTAAAGGCACAGTCAACTTAGTGTATGTAAACTTCTTGACCCACTGGAATTGTGATAGTGAATTATAAGTGAAATAATCTGTCTGTAAACAATTGTTGGAAAAATTACTTGTGTCATGCACACAGTAGATGTCCTAACCGACTTGCCAAAACTATAGTTTGTTAACAAGACATTTGTGGAGTGGTTGAAAAACAAGTTTTAATGACTCCAACCTAAGTGAATGTAAACTTCCGACTTCAACTGTACATTTTGTATTCTGATGTTCATATTTTTTATTTAACTACATTGAAATACAATACGTGGCTTTATAAGAAACTCCTCAGGTGACTATTTTTTGTTCCCTCTTTCCTCCCTCTCCTCCCTTTCCCTGGTCTGTGGAGAGAGTAGATGACCTTTTCTCTAATAATATTTGACAAGCATTTTTCTCCACAGGTCCGCCCCTAGTGTCACAGTAATCAAATGTGACACCCATCCATGGACGCACCTGCCATCGAAGTCCTAATTAAAACATTTCCGGGCGCTAAATTATGTAGACACTCCAGAGTCAACTTGCTCCTCTCTGACAGGTGAGGGGGGAGGAGGACGCATCACTACTGAGCATGTGCACATCAAACACACACACACACACACGAGTACACACACACGAGTACGCACACGAGTACGCACACGAGTACGCACACGAGTACACACACGAGTACGCACACGAGTACACACACGAGTACACACACGAGTACACACACGAGTACACACACACGAGTACACACACACACAATATAATATAATTCAGCAGCATTGGATTCTAGACTGGAGTGTTGCTAGGTTACAAAAAGGCTTCGCAGCAAAACCACTGAGCGGGTTTGAGTGTGTGTCGGCAAAGCTGTGTGTCCATATGCATGAATGAATCAATGAATGGGTGCGTTTCGCAAGCAGATGTGTGTTGTAAGTCTGTAAATGTGTGTGTGGTTGGAACACAGGACTATGTGGCGTAACGAAACTATCATACAGTCAATTCCAACCAGACTAAGTTGATCATGTTACGCTGTTGCTAGCTCGAATTAGTCTTCCATTACAAATGTCAGTAGAATATGGAGCGTTCAGATTATGCTGCTGTAGTCGAGCAGGGAGAGGAGAGGGAGAAAGAGAGAGGGAGAGAGGCAGAGAGAAAGAGAGAAAGAAAAGGAGAAAAATAAAAAAGGGAAAGCGAGAGGGAGAAATAGAAAGAATGAGGAAAGAAGAACAGAATGGTGGAGTAATTAAGTGGCCAGTTAGAGGAGAGGAGTCTAACTGATCTGTCAAGCTGCTAGACTGTGGCTAATTATCCTCCCCTTTTTCCCCTCTCTATGTCTGACTCGTTCCCTTCTTTGCAGTCAATCTATTATTTTCCCATCGCTCTCTCTCTCTCTCTCCCCTTCCCTCTATCACAATCTTCCTCTAACTTTCAAAGAAAATAACATTTTATTTGCCATATGCTTCGCAAACAGGTGTAGACGAACAGTGAAATGCTTACTTACGCCTCCTTTTCTCACACATGCAGAGTTAAGATAAAGATTAAAAAAATAAAAAGTAAATAGTGACATGAGGAAGAAATACACAGTGAATAACAATAACGAGTAAAGATAGCATGGCTATATAAAGGGAGTACCAGTATCGAGTCGATGCGCAGGTACACGAGTTCATTGAAGGAGGTATGCACATATACAGTGGCAAGAAAAAGTCTGGGATCCCTTTGGATTTACCTGGATTTCTGCATAAAATGGTCATAACATTTGATCTGATCCAGGTCACAACAATAGACAAACACAGTGTGCTTAAACTAATAATACACAAGTTACATTCACAGTCTAGGTCGGGAAAAAAAAGTATGTGAACCCCGAGGCTAATGATTTCTCCAAAAACTAAATGGAGTCAGGAGTCAGCTGACCTGGAGTCCAATAAATGAGATGAGATTGGAGATGGTTATAGGTGCCCTTCCCTCTGAAAAAACACTCTCAAAAGTTGAGTTTGCTATTCACAAGAAGCATTGCCTGATGTGAACCATGCCTCGAACAAAAAAAGAGATCTCAGAAAACCTAAGATTAAGAATTGTTGACTTGCATAAAGCTGGACAGGGCTACAAAAGTATCTCTAAAAGCCTTGATGTTCATCAGTCCACGGTAAGATAAATTGTCTATAAATGGAGAAGGTTCAGCACTGTTGCTACTCTCCCTAGGAGTGGCCGTCCTGCAAAGATGACTGCAAGACCACAGCGCAGAATGCTCAATGAATGAGGTTCAGAAGAATCCTAGTGTCAACTAAAGACTTACAGAAATCTCTGGAATATGCTAACATCTCTGTTGACGAGTCTACGATACGTAAAACACTAAACAAGAACGGTGTTCATGGGAGGACACCACGGAAGAAGCCACTGCTGTCCAAAGAAACCATTGCTGCACATCTTTAGTTCATGAAAGAGCACCTGGATGTTCCAAATTATTCTGTGGACAGATGAAACTAAAGTTGAGTTGTTTGGAAGGAACACACGGGAGAAATGTTGGGAGAAAAAAGGCACAGCACCCCAACATCAAAACCTCATCCTAGCTGTAAAGTATGGTGGAGGGAGCATCATGGTTTGGGACTGTTTTGCTGCCTCAGGGCCTGGACTGCTTGCTATCATTGACGAAAAAATTAATTCCAAAGTTTGTCAAGACATTTTGCAGGAGAATGTAAGGCTATCTGTACGCCAATTGAAGCTCAACAGAAGTTGAGTGATGAAATAGGACAACGATCTAAAGCACAGAGGTAAATCAACAACAGAATGGCTTCAAGAGAAGAAAATACGCCTTCTGGAGTGGCCCAGTCAGAGTCCTGACCTCAACCCGATTGAGAGGCTGTGGCATGACTTCAAGAGAGTGGTTCACACCAGACATCCCAAGAATATTGCTGAACTGAAACAGTTTTGTAAAGAGGAATGGTCCAAAATTCCTCTTGACCGTTGTGCAGGTCTGATCCGCAACTATAGAAAACGTTTGGTCGAGGTTATTGCTGCCAAAGGAGGGTCAACCAGTTATTAAATCCAAGGGTTCACATACTTGTTCCACCCTGCACTGTGAATGTTTACACAGTGTGTTCAAAAAAAGACGTGAAAACATAATTGCTTGTGTGTTATTAGTTTGAGCAGACTGTGTTTGTCTATTGTGTTGACTTAGATGAAGATTTCATGATCAAAATATGCAGAAATCCAGGTAATTTCAAAGGGTTCACATACTTTTTCTTGCCACTGTAGGTAGCGGTTACGTGACTGGGCAACATGGTAGATAATAGACAGTAGCAGCAGCATATGTGGTGAGTGTGAATGTGTGGCGTCAGTTTGCATGTCTGTGTGCGTTCTATGTGTAGGTGTATGTAGTGTGTGTTGGGGTTTCAGTGTAAGCATGTGTGAGTGTGTAGGTAGGGTCCAGTGTGTGTGCAGAGTCAGTACAAGAGAGTTCGTGCAAAAAAGGGTCAACGCAGGTAGTCTGAGTAGCCATTTGATTAGCTATGTAGCGGTCTTGTTTAGCAATTTAATGTCCTGGAGGTAGAAGCTGTTCAGGGTCCTGTTGGCTCCAGACTTGGTGCACTAGTACTGCTTGCCGTGCGGTAGCAAACAGGCGTTTGACAATTTAGAGGTTGTTTGTTACCTCTCTCTCTTTAAAATGACACCATCTCCTTAATGATTCTAAACAGCGTACATTAAATGTTTGCTTCGGGCAAAGCTTGAGGCTCTGCAGACCCTAAACCCCCACGCTGACAAATGCTACTGTACAGTATACTGATAAATTGTGCATCCACGGCTGTGCGTTTGGTTGTTAGCTATACAGCACATTCGGAAAATATCCTTGAGTTTATCCACATTTTGTTATGTTACAGCCTTATTCTAAAATGTATTAAATCGTTTTTTTTCTTCTCTCATCAATATACACACAATAACCCATAATGGCAATGCAAAAACAGGTTTTGAAATTTTTGCAAATGTGACATTTTTTATAAACATTTTAATCACACATTTAAATTAGTATTCAGACCTTTTAATCATTACTTTATTGAAGAGCATTTGGCAGCAATTACAGCCTCGAGTCTTCTTGGTTATGACGCTACAAGCTTGGCACACCTGTATTTGGGAAGATTCTCCCACTCTTCTCTGCAGATCCTCTCAAGCTCTGTGAGGTTGGATGGGGAGCGTCGCTGCACAGCTATTTTCAGGTCTCTCCAGAGATGTTCGATCGGGTTGAAGCCCGAGCTCTGGCTGGGCCACTCAAGGACATTCAGAGACTTGTCCCAAAGCCACTTCTGCATTGTGTTGGCTGTGTGCTTAGGGTCATTGTCCTGTTGGAAGGTGAACCTTTGCCCCAGTCTGAGGTTTTCATCAAGGATCTCTCTGTACTTTGCTTTGTTCATCTTTCCCTCAATCCTGACTAGTCTCCCAGTCTCTGCCGATCAAAAAAAACATCCCCACAGCATGATGCTGCCACCAACATGCTTCACTGTAGGGATGGTGCCAGGTTTCCTCCAGACGTGACACTTGGCAATCAGGCCAAAGAGTTCAATCTTGGTTTCATCAGACAAGATAATCTTGTTTCTCATGGACAGAGTCCTTTAGGTGCCTTTTGGCAAACTCCAAGTGCCCTTTACTGAGGAGTGGCTTCTGTCTGGCCACCCTACCATAAAGGCCTGATTGGTGGAGTGCTGCAGAGATGGTTGTCCTTCTGGAAGATTCTCCCATCTCCACAGAGGAACTCGGTCAGAGTGACTATCGGGTTCTTGGTCACCTCCCTGACTAAGGCCCTTCTCCCCCAATTGCTCAGTTTGGCCAGGTAGCCAGCTCTAGAAAGAGTCTTGGTGGTTCCAAACTTCTTCAATCTTAAGAATGATGGAGGCCACTGTGTTCTTGGGGACACTCAATGCTGCAGAATTGTTTTGGTACCCTTCCCCAGATCTGTTCCTCGACAAAATCCTGTCTCTGAGCTCTACGGACAATACCTTCTACCTCATGGCTTGGTTTGTGCGCGTGCGCTGACATGCACTGTCAACTGCGGGACCTCATATAGACAGGTGTGTGCCTTTCCACATCATGTCCAATCAATTGAATTTACAACAGGTGGACTCCAAGTTGTCAATTGAGTCTCATAGCAAAGGGTCTGAATACTTATGTAAATACATTGTTTTTTTTACAATTTAAAAAACCTGTTTTCGCTTTGTCATTATGGGGTATTGTGTGTTGATGAGGACTTTTTAAAATCCATTTTAGAATAAGGTTGTAACGTAACAATGTGAAGGGAAGGGGTCTGAATACTTTCCGAAGGCACTATACATGTGTGCTTATCCTGGAAATATAGTCAAATAAGTGAAATAATTAAATAAAAACAATTTTAAAATTAAATCAGAAATATCCATGATAGATACTGTATTTAAGTGGATCTTTGAAGGCAACAAAGATAACAAAATATCCCCCCATGCTTGCCCAATCCCACTGACCCCATAGTGACAGTATGACCTACTATAGCAACTCAAGGCCATACATTGGAGTGCACTGTGAAGGAGTGATTTCCTGGTTTTTGGATCAACTCACCTGTCGCTCAGAGGGGGCTGAAGCTGCGACGTGGAAGTCGAGGGCGGGGCTCTCTGCTTGTTTACCTTGGCATAGAGCCCCTCTAAGTCTTCTGCCGAGGGCTTGCGGCTGTGTGAGGGCCCCCTGAGGAGAAGGGGTGTGGCTGAGGTAGGAGGGTGAGGGGCCCTTTGGGGGCTCCCGAAAGGTGTTGATGCGGGCATAGTTGGGGTCCTGGTCATCGTCCTCCAAGTCGGGTGGCAGGGGGTCGGGGGTCACGTGGCAGTCCCGCACCTCCATGTAACGGAGCTCGTGTCTGTCGGTCATATAAGAGGGGGCAGATACTGTCACTCACTGTCTAAATCAAACTCACATTAACTTGATGGGATTGGACAAAAAACTGCATACATTTTATATATGTTATAGAGTGGTGTTTGAATGATTGGAGGGTGGAGCCCGAGTGTGACAGACCGAAAGACAAGAGGACAGAGACAGACACACGGACAGAGCATTGATTGATGTACACACAGACAACAGGCCGAACAGTGTGCACTCACTTCCCTCCCTCCTCAATCTTGTCCAGCTCCTCCTCGCTCAGAGCCTACAACTTCTGCTTGGCAGTCTTCACCTCCACCTTGCTCTTCTCCTCCTTTTTCTTGACAAACCTGAGGAGGGAGAGGAGGGATTGAAAGAGAAAGAGGGAGAGACCAAGTGAAAAAATATGTTTTTTCATTTGGGGTTCAAAACATTGTGGCGGTTCGTAAAGCAAAAATAGACTCAGCAGATATTATGAAAGGAACTATTTCTAGTTGAGTAGGAGGCCACCCAGTAGTGGAGAGACTATAAGAAGGGAGAGAAGGAGTAGACTCAGGGCTTCATGTCTGGAACCAAACCTCACAGTCCAGTTCACACCGCAGCCAAACATGTGTTCACACTTCCACACAGCAGGACACTGTACAGCATCGACTACACACATAGACCCCCCACACACACATACGCACGCATCTCACACACACACATACACTACACCAGTCAAAAGTTTGGACACACACATTCAAGGGTTGTTCTTTATTTTTACTATTTTCTACTTTGTAGACTAATAGTAAAGACATCAGAACTATGAAATAACACACATGGAATCATGTAGTAACCAAAAAAAAGAGTTAAACAAATCAAAATATATTTTACATTTGAGATTCTTTAAAGTAAAGCTCCCGAGTGGCGCAGCGGTCTAAGGTACTGCATCTCAGTGCAAAAGGCGTCACTACAGTCCTGGTTCGAATCTATGCTGTATGACAACCGGTTGTGATTGGGAGTCCCATGGGGCGGCGCACAATTGGCCCAGCTCCGTCCGGGTTTCCCCAGGGTAGGTCGTCATTGTCAATAAGAATTTGGTCTGACTTTCCTCGTTAAACATATGTTTTTAATTTTTATTAATTTGCACACTCTTGACATTCCATTTACCAGCTTTACCTGGAATGCTTTTCCAACAGTCTTGAAGGTCTTCCCACATATGGGGAACAGTCTTCCAACATACGGTGAGCACTTGTTGGCTGCTTTTCCTTTACTCTGTGGTCCAACTCATCCCAAACCATCTCAATTGGGTTGAGGTCAGGTGATTGTGAGGGCCAGGTCATCTGATGCAGCACTCCATCAGTCTCATTCTTGGTCAAATAGCCCTTACACAGCCTGCAGGTGTGTTGGGTCATTGTCCTGTTGAAAAACAAATGATAAACTCACTCCCAAACGCTAGGCGTAAACCAGATGGGATGGCGTATCCCTGCAGAATGCTGTGGTAGCCATGCTGGTTAAGTGTGCCTTGAATTCTAAATAAATCACTGACAGTGTCACCAGCAAAGCACCCCCACACCTCCTCCTCCATGCTTCACGATGGGAACCACACATGCAGAGACCATCTGTTCACCTACTCTGCGTCTCACAAAGACACGGCAGTTGGAACCAAAAATCTCAAATTTGTACTCATCAGACCAAAGGAACGATTTCCACCGGTCTTATGTCCATTACTCGTGTTTCTTAGCCCAAGCAAGTCTTCTTCTTATTGGTGTCCTTTAGTAGTGGTTTCTTTGCAGCAATTCGACCATGAAGGCCTGATTCACGCAGTCTCCTCCGAACAGTTGATGTTGAAATGTGTGTTACTTGAACTCTGTGAAGAATTTACTTGGGCTGCAATTTGAGGTGCAGTTAACTGTAATGAACTTATCCTCTGCAGCAGAGGTAACTCTGGGTCTTCCTTTCCTGTGGCAGTCCTCATGAGAGCCAGTTTCATCATTATTGTGACTGCACTTAAAGAAACTTTCAAAGTAATTGACATTTACCGGATAGACTGACCTTCATGTTGTTTCTCTTTGCTTATTTGAGCTGTCCTTGCCATAATATGGACTTGGTCTTTTTCCAAATAAGTTTATCTTTTCTATACCACCCCTACCTTGTCACAACACAACTGATTGGCTCAAACGCATTAAGGAAAGAAATTCCACAAATTAACTTTTAAGAAGGCACACCTGTTAATTGAAATGCCTTCCAGGTGACTACCTCACGAAGCTGGTTGAGAAAATGGCAAGAGTTTGCAAAGCTGTCAAGGCAAAGGGTGGCTATTTGAAGAATCTCAAATATAAAATATATTTTCATTTGTTTAACACTCTTTGGACTACATGAGTCCATATGTGTTATTTCATA
Source organism: Salvelinus fontinalis (assembly GCF_029448725.1). Classification (NCBI taxonomy): domain Eukaryota; kingdom Metazoa; phylum Chordata; class Actinopteri; order Salmoniformes; family Salmonidae; genus Salvelinus; species Salvelinus fontinalis. Next base: position 42,729,654 of record NC_074671.1, read on the forward strand.
GTTTTGATATCTTCACTATTAGTCTACAATGTAGAAAATTGTAAAAAATAAAATAAAAACTCTGGAATGAGTAGGTGTGCCCAAAGTTTTGACTGGTACTGTACGTATGTGCACACACAGATACCATGTCGACCACACACGTGTACTGGCGTACACACAAACACGTTAGCAGTTCACAGCTGAGAAACAGCACCCATCGCTCACACAAACACTATTACACCCACACATATGAACCAAACTCACTCCCAAACATTAGCGCCTTTAAGCGGCTTTTCCTCTGGTACAATGGTTATAGGTTGGTGATAATGCAGTGTGATAATTTGCTAGAGAGGGTTAATGCAGTGGGTGTGTTAGTGAGATGGAAATGTGGTTGAGATGATGATTAACAGGTATTAATATACAGTATGTATTCTGAACTGATACAACATGCTTTCTGACAGACAGAGGTGAGAGTGTGTAGCTCCGGGGAGAAGTTGCCCCTAGGTACAGATCTAGGATCAGTTTCCCATTCCTCTACCCTAACCTTAACCATTAGTGGGGAAAATGCAAAACGGACCCAGGGTCAGCATCAACAGGAAACTTCACCTCAATCTGACCCCTAAAATATTTTACATTTATCTTCTCACATATACTGGACAAAAATATAAATGCAACATGCTAAATTCATTAAGCCCTAATCTATGGATTTCACATGACTGGGCAGGGCCGTGGCCATGGGTGGGCTTAGGCCCGCCCACTTGGGAGCCAGGCCCAGCCAATCAGAAATAGTTTCCCCCAACAAAATAGCTGTATTACAGACACAAATACTCAACCCCCCCATCTTCAGACATTCCCGCAGGTAAAGGAACAGGATATGGAGGTCCTGGGCTGGCGTGGTTACAGATGGGCTGCGGTTGTGCGGCCAGTTGGACATACTGACACATTTTCTAAAACGACATTGGAGGCGGTTTATGGTAGAGAGATTAACATTAAATTCTCTGGTAACAGCCATGTTGGACATTCCTGCAGTCAGCATGCCAACTGCACTTTTCATTGGCCATTTATTGTCCCCAGCACAAGGTGCACCTGTGTAACGATCATGCTGTTTAATCAGCTTCATGACATGCAACACCTGTCAGGTTTATGGATGGATTATATTGGTCAAATAGAAATGCTCACTAACAGGGATGTAAACAAATTTGTGCACAACATTTGAGAGAAATAAGCTTTTTGTGTGTATGGAACATTTCTGATATCTTTTACTTCAGCTCATGACACATGGGACCAACACTTTACATGTTGCGTTTATATTTCTGTTCAGTATAGTTTATTGATTGATTCATGTCAGTAATTGGCCAAAGTCTATTTGCCTGGTATGCCAGGTCTGGACCAGTCCCTGATGAGAAGTTAAGATCCAAAACCAGAGCCTGTATTCACAAATCATCAGTAGAAGTGCTGAGCTAGAAACAGATATCCCCTCAATCATTTGGATGCAAAAGGAAAAACATGATCCTAGACAGCACACTTTATGAATATGGGCCCTAAAGTGTTTTTGCCCTCCAGGCATGGAGTTGAATCACATGTCGCTCTCAAGCTTCCGAAGGGACACTCTCAACCAAAACATGGTTCTCTGAGCTACTGATTATTGCCCCAATGGCCTTCACAGACAAAGACATACACATCCCTGGATTAATTCACATATCCATACTGAACCGTGGTGTTTGGTGTGTGCGTTTGCCTGTCGGCTCCCTGCTGAGTCCAATCTGATGTCTGTGTTTAGCTCATTAGGGACAGGGGCTTGTCTTAATTCTTGTCACTGGCTCTTCTCATTACAGCCCCGAGGGGGACATGGTGTGAATGGCAACCCTGATGGAAGACCGAGGACACACTCAAATCACCCGATGATCACTGCACTGCTGCTGGGTTGCCAGATTGGAGGGGAATTATCACAGAATATAATCGCATTTTAACCTTGTCACTTTGCAGCTGACGCAGGTGCATGGGTTAGTCCTAGGCCATATTTTTCAAGCATCTCGGGGGTAGGATCACTTTTGCCTTCACATTATGGACAGGGAGGACCTGATCCTAGATCAGCAAACTACTCTGAGATGCTTGATAAATACGGGCTCTGGAAAGCAAGCTAATGCTAGTTAACTTTGCACCAGTGACACTTAATACCTTCGAATATGAGAGTGCAGCCTACATCAGCCTACTCCAGATTACATCTCCAGACTATAAAAACAGCTCTAGGAATAAAAAAAAGCTCACTTGGCATTCAAACATTTCTTTAAGGCCAACTAGCCTAGCATTGCTTTCCGTACAACCTGCAGACATTGAATCACTGTTAGAAGAATAGTAATATGAATGGGCGATATTATTGCCCATTAGCATGGTGCTGGCAGTAGTATCTATTTCACAGACACGGGCAGTCTGGCCCTCCATGAGAGAAGTGAGCTGGGAGGCTCGTCCCGCTCTTTCACACAGTTTTGTGTGTGTGATGGAGACCCACAGATGGTCTGATCATTATGTGTCCATAAATTAGACCACCTCTCTCTCTTCTTCTGTGAGACAGAGAGAGAGAGACAGACAGAGAGAGAGAGAGACAGACAGAGAGAGAGAGAGACAGACAGAGAGAGAGAGAGACAGACAGAGAGAGAGAGACAGACAGAGAGAGAGAGAGACAGAGAGAGAGACAGAGAGAGAGACAGAGAGAGAGACAGAGAGAGAGACAGAGAGAGAGACAGAGAGAGAGACAGAGAGAGAGACAGAGACATAGAGAGACATAGAGAGACATAGAGAGACAGAGAGAGACAGAGAGACATAGAGAGACATAGCGAGACAGAGAGAGACAGAGAGAGAGACACAGAGAGAGACACAGAGAGAGACACAGAGAGAGACACAGAGAGAGACACAGAGAGAGACACAGAGAGAGACACAGAGAGAGACACAGAGAGACACAGAGAGAGACACAGAGAGAGACAGGGAGAGAGAGAGAGACAGAGACACAAATCGATATAAAACATTAGGAACACCTTTCTAATATTGAGACCCACTCCCTTTTTCTTTCAGAACAGCCTCAATTCGTCTGGGCATGAACTCTACAAGGTGTCGAAAGCATCCGAAAGGGATGCTTGACCATATAGACTCCAATGCTCCCCACAGTTGTGTTGAGTTGAGTTGGCTGGACGGCCTTTGGCTGGTGGACCATTCCTAATACACACGTGAAAAACCAAGCAGTAGCCTTGGGCGGTATGCAGATTTTCATATCATCATACAGTTCTCTAATTCTGGGTTTTACGGTATTACTGGCATAGCACACAATGGGGCACTAAAAACACAAGAAAAGCCCGTTGGACTTCTATTACCAGAATGCTAACAAAATTTGAAAAAACGAATAGTCAAAAATCACATAGACGCTGGTAGCTAAATGCTAATGAGAGAAAACGAACAAGGTAATTGCAAATACAGGCAAATCCAGATCATAAAGTTATACAAGCATAGCTAGTAGCTACTGAAAGTCATTTTCGGTGAGTGTAGACATTTACAAGTGAAAGTTAACAAGAATTTTTTTTTGCAAATGACCAGCTGTGATGCATTATTTTCCGAAGGAAGAGCAGCATGGGTACATGGAGCAAATGGGAGAAAAACTGATGGCAGAAAGCCAGAAGATATCTGATGGCAAACATTTAGTAGTGAATTGCATACAAACACATGTCTGGCTCAACTGTTCTGGGGAACAACGGTAAGCTTCATAATGTACACATATTTTAAAGGTATTGAAAAACCATCCCGTGTCTTTTCCCAAATGCCCCGGTATACAGTATACTGCCCAAGCCTACCTAGCAGCATTGAGGTTCTTGACACATTCGAACCGGTGTGCCTGGCACCTACTACCATACCCTGTTCAAAGACACTTAAATATTTTTGACTTGCCGATTCACCCGCTGAATGGCACACATACACAATCTATGTATCAAAGCTTAAAAATTATTCTTTCACCGGTCTCCTCTCCTTCATCTAGACTGATTGAAGTGGAGTTACAAGTGACATCAATAAGGGATCATAGCTTTCAATTTTTTTGACTTAAGTACTTTACACCACTGACACTCAGTATGTACCTGTCATGGGGAAGGTACAAACCCATTTCCCCTCCATCATCATTTTTCGACCTTCATTTCCATAATCTCTCCCTTTCCTCACCATTTCTTTTCCCAAGACAATCAGGTTGTGGAGATCTGAATTGGTGGTCAGATTTGAAGTCAGATTTGTTTAAAGACAACAACAAAAATGTATCAAGCGAGACTCTTCGGAGCTGGATTCTATCTAGCTGTGTAAATTAGTCCTTATATCAAATCATGTTTATTCAGAAATACAGATGTAATTTCTCATTGTCATTTCCTGTTCCCATTTGATGCTGAGATACCTGACAGTCCCACAAGCTAGAGAAACACAGGAAGATGGCCGCCACTCTGTGTGGGAAAGCTCATTGGGAGCCACCCACAGCTGCACAAAGAGTGGGAGATCTAATTTAAAACACACTACACCTACATCATAGCACTGGCTGCATTACTTTCACATAATGGTGTAAGATGGATGCTCCGGGTTACTGGGTCATTGGTGTCACGGTTTAATGTGGTCCTACTGTCACAAGGGGCCAAACGGAACCATTATTAGCATAGCACTGTCATCATTAGTCTGCCTTTGCCGGTGTGCCAGAGTCACCAGAATGTATCCTGGGTCTGCGACGGTGTCACTCCTCCTGAGTGGAAATGAAAACTAGAACCAATATCCCCAAAATGTCCAAGTATGACAAGACAAAAGACTGTCCGGTTGAGTACCAGTGAAAATATGCTTTTTTTGAAAGGCGCCTTTACTCATCATCTTAATCACGTCTTCCAGAAGCTTCCCTGTGCTCATTACATGACATTCTGAGGAAGTGGGTGAGAGAAGGACGGTGGAAAGAGTAAAATAAAAGGATTGTGTCTTCTTTCTAATGAGGTTCAAAACACAGTGAGATCACAGACAGCCCGGGTGATGTAACTGCCCTGCGACCTGTGGAATTGGCTCCCTAGGGAGGGAGGGAGGGTAAAAAGAGGGAGAAACAGAGACGGAGGCAGAGAGAGAGAGAGGGAGGGAAATAGAGAGAGTAAGAGAAGAAACATACTGTGGCCTATTAACCAGTATGTGTGCTAGCTACACTATATAACAGCTTTTACCTATGTGTGCTAGCTACACTATATAACAGCTTTTACCTATGTGTGCTAGACTCATTTCCTCCATTATCATCTCCGTGGTTGGCAGCTCAGGAAATGAAACTGCTTTTATTTTTTTTTACAGTGTGACAACAAGCAGAGAGCAGGGAGTGGTGAATAAACAGGCTTCCTTCAGAGCTGGTGGACGGAGCCAGTGGGACACTGGTTACTGGTGAGCACTATCGAGTAGCTAAACAGGCATTCAGTCCAAGCAGGCGTTCAGTCGGCAAGAGTGATGTGTCAGGAGACAGTTTACAGCCTGTCTGGAGGTCTGTCAGGGGAGTTCATTGATGGCGCCTGTCTTTTATGATGGAAATGCAATGAGGCTAATAGCTGAGATGGTGCGTCTGGTGTTATATATGCAATACGCGCACACTGCGGGCACCCGCACACTTCCAGTTGCACGCGCACGCACACAAAACCTCTGACATTGTTCCAGGTGGGTAGGCCTGACCTCTTAGGTCAGCCCTACCCACCCACACACACGGAAGCACCACACACACACACACACACACAGATGATACACTCATTCCTACACATTCCACAGGACAAGGAGTTGATCGCCCATAATGCCAGCTAAATATGCATCTGCCTTTGAGTAGCAAAATAACAAGCTGGGAGAGAAAGAGGGAGAACGACAATGAGAGAGAGATAGAGAGAGAGAGGGTGAGAGAGCACATGGAGAATGAATGAGAGGATGAGAGAGAAAATGAGAATGAGGGAGGGATAAGCCAAAGCTCCCATGAAAGTATGGTACGGTTGGAGCTTAGGAATATATAGAGAGAACAGTGAGGCTTCCAGAGGCGGTGAGAGAGATAGAGAGAGAACGCTTAATCTCACAGCCTATAAATGTTATCACGGTAATTAGATTGCTGTGTGTATTTTCTACCGGTACCTCGGTGGAGTTGGAAGTTTTGGAAGCCGGAGAGACAAGTAGGGATAAGTTCAATTAACAACTACAGTTGAAGTCGGAAGTTAACATACACCTTAGCCAAATCCATTTAAATTCAGTTTTTCACAATTCCTGACATTTAATCCTAGAAAAATATTCCCTGATTTAGGTCAATTAGGATCACCACTTTATTTCAAGAATGTGAAATGTCAGAATAATAGTAGCGAGGATTATTTATTTCAGCTTTTATTTCTTTCATCACAATCCCAGTGGGTCAGAAGTTTACATGCACTCAATTCACATTTGGTAGCATTGCCTTTAAATTGTTTAAATTGGGTCAAATGTTTTGGGCAGCCTTACACAAGTTTCCCACAATAAGTTGAGTGAATTTTGGCCCATTCCTCCTGACAGAGCTGGTGTAACTGAGTCAGGTTTGTAGGCCTCCTTGCTTGCACACGCTTTTCAGTTCTGCCCCATAATTTTCTATAGGATTGAGGTCAGGGCTTTGTAATGGCCACTCCAATACCTTGACTTTGTTGTCCTTAAGCCATTTTGCCACAACTTTGGAAGTATGCTTGGGGTCATTGTTCATTTGGAAGACCCATTTGAGACCAAGCTTTCACTTCCTGACTGATGTCTTGAGATGTTGCTTTAATATATCCACATAATTTTACTCCTTCATGATGCCATCTATTTTGTGAAGTGCACCAGTCCCTCCTGCAGCAAAGCATGATGCTGCAACCCCCGTGCTTCACGGTTGGGATGGTGTTATTTGGCTTGCAAGCATCCCCCATTTTCCTCCAAACATAACGATGGTCATTATGTCCAAACAGTTCTATTTTTGTTTCATCAGACCAGAGGATTGATGGATTTTTGGATTTCTCCAAAAATACCTTTCAGGTTATGTCGATATAGGACTCGTTTTACTGTGGATATAGATACTTTTGTACCTGTTTCCTCCAGCATCTTCACAAGGTCCTTTGCTGTTTTTTTGGGATTGATTTGCACTCTTTGCATCAAAATACGTTCATCTCCAGGAGACAGAAAGCGTCTCCTTCCTGAGTGGTATGACGGCTGCGTGGTCCCATGGTGTTGTTTTATACTTGCGTACTATTGTCTGTACAGATGAACGTGGTACCTTCAGGCATTTGGAAATTTCTCCCAAGGATGAACCAGACTTGTGGAGGTCTACAAAAGGTCTTGGCTGATTTCTTTTGATTTTCCCATTATGTCAAGCAAAGAAGCACTGAGTTTGAAGGTAGGCCTTGAAATACATCCACAGGTACACCTTCAATTGACTCAAATGATGTCTAAAGCCATGACATCATTTTCTGGAATTTTCCAAGCTGTTTACAGGCACAGTCAACTTCTGACGCACTGGAATTGTGATACAGTGAATTATAAGTGAAATAATCTGTCTGTAAACAATTGTTGGAAAAATGACTTGTGTCATGCCCAAAGTAGATGTCCTAACCGACTTGCCAAAACTATAGTTTGTTAATAAGAAATTTGGGGACTGGTTGAAAAACAAGTTTTAATGACTCCAACCTAAGTGTATGTAAACCTCCGACTTCAACTGTACATAAAGAGGTGTGATGTAACAGGGGCTCTTTGGTGTTTTCTGGTACAGAACACTGGAATGCTGCAGTAGTGTACATCACACAGAGGACAGTTAAGAAGCTAGAAGACACGCACACAGAACTCTGCCACCCTCCACACTCTTCCTCACTATATCCCTCTCTACCTTCCTCTTCCCTTGATTGACAGCATGATAAGCTAATCCCAGTTCCTTCCTGGCAGCAGAAAGCTACGCCCCTCTTCAATAATTAAAACAGAGTCTCTCGTCTCTCGTTATTCCCACTGGGCATAATTAAATCTATTTATCTTATTTCCTCCATATGCATACTGCAGCAGGCGGCGGCAATTTGGGCTAAATCACCTCCCATTAACGCTTCGTATTACGAGTTATACGACCAAATAGATCAAAACCCCCCTCCCAGATGAATCTATTGCCGTTAGAACCGCCACTGCCGTCGAGCCAATTCGGATCATCGCAATAAAGACAGCGTTGAAGCGAGCTTTGAGTGAAATACCGTTTAGTTCAGCTGTAGGCCCAAAATGTATGGTGGTGTTATTGATTTATCAGTTTCTCGTTGGATGCAATGCGCATGCAAGCACACACACGTCCAGTTGCATTGACGTCCCAGGTGCATGGAAATCCAGAAGCACGCACAGACCAAATCAAGATATACAGGAACCTCCAACGCAAAGTCTACGAAATGAACCCAACACAAAATATGATTACCAATATAGAGAGGCAGAATGGGGAATGGAAGAAGAACCGAGGAGAAAGTAGGGAGTAAGCAGAGAGTGAGTTGAGAGAGAGAGACCGAGAGAGTTAAAGTGGGTAAGCGACAAGACGGAGAGAAAAATATGTTTTCAGGGTGTGAGGTTGGACTGGTGTGATAGATATAATGTTCTCAGGAGTGTCTTCATTGACGAGGGAAGAGTGTGTATGTGTGAAGTGAAAGGTGTATGGTGCGTCTGTGTGAGAAAAGTGAAAGGTGCGTGTGAGTGTGCATCTTTAAACAGTGTCTGGCCAGTCCCGGGTGTAATGCTGCGTCAATCAGACTGCTTAGCCGAGAGAGGAATGAGAGGAGAGAGGGAGGGGAGCACTCCCTCTCTGACAGCCACAGAGTGAGAGATGCATCTGTCACCCAAGGGCGGCACGTGAAATATGGGCTTTATTTTAATTGTTTGCGTTTCTGACTTCTGGCATATTTTAACGATTCATGCACAAAGCGCTAGCTCCAGGCAATTTGTCTTGTCTCCATTTTCCCCCATTTCTGTCAAAAACAAATGAATATTTAACAAGTCAGTTACACGTCTTATTTTTCACACTCATTTGTGGAGGGAGAGAGTGCTCTTTGGCGTGTGTGTGTGTGCGTGCAAGTGAGTGATTATTTGTGTTTGTTTGTGTGTGTGTGTATGCGTTTGTGTGTGTATGTGCTCACCTGTGTTTGTGTGTGTGTGTGTGTTTCTCCAAGCACTGTTTGAGCCAGTCACTATTCCAGCCGCGAGTCCAGGACAGCACACAGAATCCGGGATGAAGAGACACCGTAGGGTGAGAGTGACGGATCAAAGGTCCCAGTAGAACTACTCCATCCAGACTACTAAAGGTGTTGAGGATTCAGACACACCAGAACAATGACAAAGACCCTAACAAGTAGTGAGCAGTTGTAATGAAAGACAGAGGGGGGAAAGAGAGAATGTACGTGACAGAGAAAAGGAAAAGAGAGAGAGGAAAAAGGCAGCCGCACCATTGGCCAGCCAATAATTGCACTGCACTTTGATTTCAAAACAGTCCGAGGAGGAAAACGAGAGAATAAGAAAGAAGTGTGACCCTCTATATCCCCAACTTCCCCCTACAGACAGCATTCCTACTCCATGAAAAGGGCAGGGTTAGAGGTTAACGTGCTGTGACCACTCCTGCCTTTCTCCTTAGACCTCATAAGAGCCACTTAATCTTTTCCTGTGAGGGATGGTATGTCACACACAAACACAGACAGCCTAAGACGGACAGACGGCCGGCAGACACCTATCGATCACATTGAGCTTGACGACGGGACGGCGGCAATGGGAAGAGGTGTAATCGCTTTCCGGCGTATTTTGTTTCTGGATAAAGACAGAGTGAATGACCCAAAGCAATGAGATCAGATGACCAGTAGAAGGAGACAACTTCCTGATGGCTCAATGGGCTTTTTTCATTGGTCAATGAGCCTCCATGTTGGTGGATGAAGACAGAGTGAAGGACCTGAAGTGCTGGGGATCAGATGACCAGGAGACAACTTCCTGATAGCTCAATGGGCTTCTTACATTGGTTGAAGAGGTCTTAATGAGCTTCTTTCATTGGTGGATCAGCCTCCATGAAGACAGAGGCCATGATCACGAGTATCAAAACCGTGATGCATCATGGCTGAATTGTGACTGATCTACAAATAATTTTGAGTAGTTATTTATGATGCAAGGAGATTCGTAGATCAGTCAGTCTCGACTGCAACGTCGAACACAGCCAGTTAAGTGAAGGACCTGAAGTGCTGGAGATCAGATGACCAGGAGACAACTCGCCGATGGCTCAATGAGCTGCTTTCATTGGTCGATGATGAGCATCCGTCGTCTGAGGTTGACTGGTGTTTTCGTCTAGCCATATACATATGTCTGGAATATCCAGACGTCCATATATACGTATCCTGAAGCAATTTACCTTAATAGAGGTTGTCTTGTTATCCATCATCGTACATGCCAATATATTGCACTGAATCCGGGATTAGCAATACAAGGACTTGAACCCACTGCCCTTTGTTTGTCACGCCAAAGCCCAAGCCATTACACCAAGAGGTCCAAACCTCTTGATATAGATCAATGGTGTTGTACTAAGTAGAGGTCAACCGATTAATCGTAACGGCTGATTTTAATTAGGGCCGATTTCAAGTTTTCAGAACAATCGGAAATCTGTATTTTTGGACACCGATTTGGCCGATTCTTTTATTTTTTTAAATTATTATTATTTTTTACAGCCTTTATTTAACTAGGCAAGTCAGTTAAGAACACATTCTTATTTTCAATGACGGCCTAGAAACGGTGGGTTAATTGCCTTGTTCAGGGGCAGAACAGCAAATTTTTACCTTGTCGGCTCGGGGATTCAATCTTGCAACCTTACGGTGAACTAGTCCAACGCTCTAACCACCTGCTTTACATTGCCTGCCTGTTACGCAAATGCAGTAAGAAGCCAAGGTAAGTTGCTAGCTGGCATTAAACTTATCTTATAAAAAACAATCAATCAATTAATCAATCATAATCACCAGTTAACTACACATGGTTGATGATATTACTAGTTTATCTAGCGTGTCCTACGTTGCATTTAATTGATGCGGTGTGTATTCGCGAAACAGGACTGTCGTTGCTCCAACGTGCACCTAACCATAAACATCAATGCCTTTCTTAAAATCAATACACAAGTATATATTTTTTAACCTGCATATTTAGTTAATATTGCCTGCTAACATGAATTTATTTTAACTAGGGAATTGTGTCACTTCTCTTGCAACAGAGTCAGGGTATATGCAGCAGTTTGGGCTGCCTGGCTTGTTGCGAACTGTGTGAAGACTATTTCTTCCTAACAAAGACAGCCAACTTCGCCAAACAGGGGATGATTTAACAAAAACGCATTTGCGAAAAAAGCACAATCGTTGCACGACTGTACCTAACCATAAACATCAATGCCTTTCTTAAAATCAATACACAGAAGTACATATTTTTAAACCTGCATATTTAGCTAAAAGAAATCCAGGTTAGCAGGCAATATTAACCAGGTGAAATTGTGTCACTTCTCTTGCGTTCATTGCACGCAGAGTCAGGGTATATGCAACAGTTTGGGCCGCCTGGCTCGTTGCGAACTCATTTCCCCGAATTTACCTAATTATGACATAACATTAAAGGTTGTCCAATGTAACAGGAATATTTAGACTTATGGATGCCACCCATTAGATAAAATACGGAACTATTCCGTATTTCACTGAAAGAGTAAACGTTTTGTTTTCGAGATGATAGTTTCCGGATTCGACCATATTAATGACCTATGTTATAATTAAGTCTATGATTTGATAGAGCAGTCTGACTGAGCGATGGTAGGCAGCAGCAGGCTCGTAAGCATTCATTCAAACAGCACTTTCGTGCATTTTGCCAGCAGCTCTTCGCAATGCATCAAGCATTGCGCTGTTTATGACTTCAAGCCTATCAACTCCCGAGATTAGGCTGGTGTAACCGATGTGAAATGGCTAGCTAGTTAGCGGGGTGTGCGCTAATAGCGTTTCAAACGTCACTCGCTCTGAGACTTGGAGTAGTTGTTCCCCTTGCTCTGCATGGGTAACGCTGCTTTGAGGGTGGCTGTTGTCGATGTGTTCCTGGTTCGAGCCCAGGTAGGAGCGAGGAGAGGGACGGAAGCTATACTGTTACACTGGCAATACTAAAGTGCCTATAAGAAAATCCAATAGTCAAAGGTATATGAAATACAAATCGTAGAGAGAGAAATAGTCCTAACATGAAGACTCATGTTAAAAGGAACCACCAGTTTTCATATGTTCTCATGTTCTGAGCAAGGAACTTAAACGTTAGCTTTCTTACATGGCACATATTGCACTTTTACTTTCTTCTCCAACACTTTGTTTTTGCATTATTTAAACCAAATTGAACATGTTTCATTATTTATTTGAGGCTAAATAGATTTTATTGATGTATTTTATTAAGTTAAAATAAGTGTTCATTCAGTAAAGTTGTAATTGTCATTATTACAAATAAATATATATATATATTCTTTTTTAAATTGGGCGATTAATCGGTATCTGCTTTTTTTGGGCCTCCAATAATCGGTATCGGCGTTGACAAATCATAATCGGTCGACCTCTAGTACTAAGGGAGCTATGCTATACAGGAAAGAAGACGCCTGCCATGTTGACGGTTTAGTAGCCGATATATATGCATGGGGATTTTCCCTTTCTTTGGACGTTTTTTCTTCTTACAAAATCCATCTAATGCTTGATTGACAGGTCACCACAGCAACAAGTAAATTACCAAATCATTTCAGGAAGCAGTCCAACATAGAGCAAAAAATATATATATAATTTGTTTTTCTCGGGCTGCGTACCTCGATAGCGTGACCCGCTGTTGACGTCCATAGGAAAGACATAAATTAGAATTGCGCCATGCCAGAAATATAGGATATAGGATGCACCGTGCCTCAGAATGACACACATTTTCAGGGAGGAGGCAATTTGGTGGTGGTTGCTGATGGACATTGGACAGGTTTTTAAATCAACATTCCAGAAAAAGAAAAAGAAAAAAAAACGAAAGGAAAACTACTGCCCTGACTACTCAAAGATTATAGTTGTAAGTAAGTAATTTCCCCACAGGATGAATGGTGAGACAAACTTGGGAGTGAACACAACCTGCAAACAGACACAAAAAAACAAAACAAACATTCTCCAAGACACTCTGACATGTTTTCGAGGTGAAAACCTAAGGTCAACAAATCCCCTCCTGTGAGGACAAAAAGCCACCAACCTTCAAAGCGTCAAAAAGGTAAACCATAACGTGACAAACCATGACAAACTTAGCTAACAACATTACGGTTAATAAAAACATCCCAGCTTCAGCTCGTCACAGCTTAATGTCACCGACACGTAAACACATCTAAACACGTCTTACAACTCCAGCATCACTCTAGTCCACTTACAAGAACTATGCATAAGTCTCAATTTACCCAAAGCGTGCACTTGCACACTCCCCGTCATGGATTTGAAAGCATTGGATTGGTGTAAACATTGGCTAAATCCACGATGGAAAAAGTGCAAGTGTACACTTCGGGAGAAGGGTGGCAAATCGGGATGCAGGCCATCTATGGGGGATTTACAGTAGGTCTGAGGAGGGTGTTGTCCGTCTATGGGGCCCATCCTTTAGGACAACATAACCACATACTGGGCTTTTTGATGGAAATGAGAGAATTTCGCTCCGGAACTGGCCCCGCTAATTGGCTTGGTTCCCTGTCGGATTTCATCCGTCCCCGGGAAGAGGGAGAGAAAGAGAGGGAAGAGGATCGAAGCAAGCGGAAGGGGATTTGTAAACAGCGGATCAGCATGCTGGCTTTCATGTCCCCAATTTGGCAGTAGTAGCGGGGACGGTCGTGTCCTGTCTGTCTGTCACACTGAGGGCCTTAGTGACAGCCATTCTGAGCCGGAGTGACGGGCAGAAGAGGTGGGGAGGGTGACGCAGCGAGAGGAAGCAGTATGGGATAGAAAGACCGGGCGCACAAATGTAAAAGGATACGCACACATACAGGTCACAGGAAAGTGCCTGTTATTGGAGCTGTGATCAGGCAGAAGAGTAAATACAACCTACAAACAAAAAATGATGCAGTAAGCAGCAAATAACATACTAGGCTCACCCATACTGAGAATGCATTCACTGATGCGCAATTGTGAGGTTGTCCTTATGGGCAATTCCTTGGTAACAGAATGATACTGAGACTCACATTTTTTACTTTAAAAGCCAAACTAAAACCGATGATTGCAAAGTTTAACCATACAACTCTATACACGAGAACGACTTTTATCAATTTTCACTGAAAGTATTACAAAAACACATTTACTTGAAGAACAGTGCAAAGTTTGGTAACAGAATGACGGCACAAGCAGCACAAACTGTCCATCTGCACTGTTCTTCAAGACATTTTTATTTTATGGGGGGGGGGGGGGGGGGGGGGGGAATTGTTCAAAGTAGAGTTGTAAGGTTTGTTTAACTTTGCAATGATCGGTTTTTGTTTGACATACATTTTAAAGTGACAAATCTTTGTTACTGTGGAATTGCCCTTATCTGATTATCAGCTCATTATCAGCTGCTGGCAAAACACACGAGGAAATATCTTTCCTTAATAGCATGCAGCAAATTTGTACAAGATGAAAAGCTGAAATGAGTATGACATCTTGGCATTTAAAGCGCACAAAATGTTCTAAATGTCACATACTATAAAACTAGCTATTTTCGCATACCCAATCAGCCTACTATTAAGAATACAATTATGGGTTGGGTATTCGGGCCCAGTCAGTCGGCACAGTCAGGAAGAGGACCTCAAAACAGGCAGGCTCGTGTTGACAGGTCCATTGAGACACCTCATCATACAGTAAATGCAGACATCTTCCACACATACCCATGAGGATATATAGTCGATTTTAGGCTTCGCCAGCACTTTGAAAAAGCTGCCACACCAGTCTCTGTACTGAACATACTGTACACATCTTTCATAATAGCCTATGAGAGAGTGTACTCTATATGTATGCACATGGTGAGGAGTCTCACGTGGCTGACGTGTAACGTGGCTGATCATCAAAAGGCCCGTCAATGCCGAAACTCCCTCAGGCGGTTCACTCAGCAAGGACACTTCAATCTCTACTGTTGTAGGTACTGAAGGGACAACCAGTCATCTCGCATCGAAGACTGTCTTTATGGTTGGGGGGGATATGAATATGAAGTGTGTAGGAGTGTGTGGATGGCGAGGGGAGTGCAGTTGAGATAAAATCAAATTTTATTTGTCACATGCGCCGAATACAACAGGTGTAAACCTTACAGTGAAATGTTTACTTACAAGCCCTTAACCAACAATGCAGTTTTAAGAAAATACCCCCCCCCCCCAAAAAAAAAAAAAAAGTAGTAAGAGATAAGAACAACAAATAATTAAAGAGCAGAAGAAAATAACAATAGCGGGCCTATATACAGGGGGTACCGGTACAGAGTCAATGTGCGGGGGCACCGGTTAGTCGAGGTAATTGAGGTAATGTGTACATGTAGGTAGGGTTATTAAAGTGACTATGCATAGATAATAACAGAGAGTAGCAGCAGCTTAGAAGACGGGGGGGGGGGGGGGGGGGGGGGGCAATGCAAATAGTCCGGGTAGCCATTTGATTAGCTGTTCAGGAGTCTTATGGCATGGGGGGGTAGAAGCTGTTTGGAAGAAGAATCTGAGATGGAAGTATCCACTAGATTTTGAATGCAGAGAGACCATACTGTTGTCCTCTCAGAGTGGGAGAAAGAATGAAATAAAATAAAGGAAAAGGGAACAAAAAAAGAGGGAAAGAGAGAAATAAAGAAACTAAGTACGGTAGAAAGAGCAAAAATAACGAGAAAAAGAGAGGGCAAAAAAGACAATCCAGTTAATATTGGCACTGTCAGTGTTTTGATTTCAGAATAGCCTTGTTGAGCGGTGAGTCCAACTAACAAAACGGATTGTGGAAGTCCTGCCTACGCAAACAAAGGATTTGTTTGGAAAATAATACGGTACATGCATAAAAACCCTAACAGCCACGAAAATAATTCCGCACCTCAAAATAAATTTGTCCCACTACAGTGTTGCACACACTTTCGATCAGAGGGGAATTGGAATTATACGTTTTTAATTTTCCAGTTTGAAATACAGCCATCAGAGTAAAACAACATTTGTGATCTACAATTATATTGGATATTTCCCAAATGGTACCCGGTTCCCTATATAGTGCACTCCTGGTCAAAAGTAGTGCCCTATATAGAGAATAGGGTGCCATTGGGGATGCAGATGGAGCTTCGCCGTGTTCCAGCTAATTAAGTCATAGTTCACGTTCAATCATCAGGCCAGAGTGAACCGAGCCTGTGTTTGGTGGAAAATCTGGGAGCGTTTAAGTGTCTTGCCCTCCGCTTCTGCTCCAACTGCACTCCGCACTTAAGGCTACACTTGGCTGGATGTTGAATTCCGAAGTAAATGTGTCTTGGAATTTTGATTCAGTCAAATGGTTCAAGAATGTCCTGGCTAAAGCCTTCAACCCAGTGAGTAGTCAGAGAGAGCACAAGGCTATGTCTCTAACCTTCTCCATTGAGGTTCCCCCCCACTGTATCAGAACAAGCTTGGGAGCGAGAGAGTACGTGATGGAGTGTGTGTGTGTGGTGAGTGTAAGTGAGAGTACGTGCGAGTGTGGTTAGTGTGTAAGTGTGTGAGCATGTGTGTGTGTGTACACTTGCAAGTCTGTGTGTGTGTAGGGCCTCCCGAGTGGCGCAGCGGACTAAAGCACCGTACCGCAGTGCTGAGGCGCCACTACAGACCGGGAGCCACATGGGACGATGCACAATTGGCCCAGCGTTGTCCGGGTTAGTGGAGGGTTTGGCAGGGGGGATTCCCTTGTCTCATCGTGCTCTAACTACTCCTTATGGCGGGCCGTCGCCTGCAAGTTGACTTCGGTTTTCAGTTGGACGGTGTTTCTTCCGACACATTGGTGTGGCTGGCTTCCGGGTTAAGCGAGCAGTGTGTTAAGAAGCCGTTAAGATGCATGACTCTCGACCTTCGCCTCTCTCAAGTTCATTGGGGAGTTCCAGCAATGAGACAAGATCGTAACTACCAATTTGATATCAATGGCCCTTTCCTGTAATTTGTTGTGTGTGCACTGTGAGCATCTGTGTGCATGCATATCTGTGTGCGTGTGTGATAAGAGGTCCAATAACAACAGCCCTGTCCTGTGACCTCGCCCGCCTGCAACACTCCCAGAAACCAACCAAGTAAAAGGTTGTGTGTGTGTGTGTGTGTCCATCCTGGTACCAAGTCAGATGTTAACAGTGTACATCTCCCCACCATTACCACTGACATGCTGGACGATTGGCGTCTCATCGGAGGGCCTAAAATCGATAGACATTGAGGCTCTATATAAGCCCTTCTATGATCGCAATCTAATCACAAATGTTTGAACTTCTATGGTGTAATAACAAGACCAGATTGATAACCATCTTTTTACTATACAGCATCACATTACCCAAAATCTCAGCAAGACAATTCTTAGCTTAGAACTAGTGCAGGGCTTCTCCAAACCTATTCCTGGAGAGCTACCTTCCTGTAGGTTCTCTCTCCAACCCTAATCTAGCACACGTGATTGTAATAATTAGCTAGTTGATAACCTGAACTAGGTTAGCTACAACTGAGTTTAAAGTGAAAACCTACAGGAGGGTAGCTATTCAGGAACAAGGTTGGAATGCCCTGTACTAGTGAAAGAAATTGAGAGATGTGTTAGGTGCTGTAACGGTCCTGACCTGTTTTATGTTGTTTTTGTATGTGTTTAGGTCAGGGCATGTGTTTTGGGTGGGCAGTCTATGTTATCTGTTTCTATGTTGGTTTTGGTTGCCTGGTATGGCTCTTAATTAGAGGCAGGTGTTTTGCGTTCTCCTCTAATTAAGAGTCATATTTAGGTAGGGTGTTCTCACTGTTTGTTTGTGGGTGATTGTCTCCTGTGTCTGTGTCGAAGTTACACCATACGGGATTGTTTCGGTTTGTTCGTGCGTTTATGTAGTCTGTTCCTGTGTCAGCGTGCTTCGTGTATTTGTAAGTTCGTTTGTTCAGGTCTGTCTACATCGTTTTGTTATTTTGTTAGTTATATCAAGTATAGTTCGTTTTTCGTCTTTGTCTGTTTTGTTTATTTAATAAATCATCATGTATTCACAACCCGCTGCGCCTTGGCTCGATCACTACTCCACCTCTTCTTATGAAGAGAGAGAGGAACGCCGTTACAGGTGCTTATTGGGATGGGGAAAACGTTGAGAAAACATTGGGTGAGTGATACTGGAATAAGCAGTGGCTGAACGACCTGAACAGTTGGAAAAGGGGAGTGCTAAAAGAGGCAAGAATGGAACTAGAATTCAGAGATTCATATTTTGAAACGTAAAGAGGGGAAACATTGGTCCCGTGTGGCTTCGTTGGAAGATCATGGAGCTTGCAACGCTAAAGTTGTGGGTCTGATTCCCACAGGGGACCAGTACAAAAATGTAATGTATGCACTCACTACTGTAAGTTGCTCTGGATAAGAGCATCTGTTAAATTTTAAATGGTTCCCTACCTTAAGAGCCCGAATCCTTTCTTCTTGGCCTTCTCCTGGTCCTCAGAATTCTCCGTCTTCTTCACTTTTTCTTCTCTTTCTTCTTCTTCCCTTTGTTGTTTTTCTTCTTCTTCCCTGCCTCTGATTCGATCTGGTCCTGGCGGGATGAGCCACTGACGGGCGTGTCTCGGCTGGAGCTCTGCTCTGACAGGTCATCTGTGAGGGAGGTATCAAAGGTCAACATGTCAACTAGGGCTGAATCCATTTAGTCCACTGGATGATTGTTCGGTCAATAGGCTGATGGTCGCCCGAGATTTCTTTAGTCGAGCAGTCAAAATGTATTTATTTATTTATTTCATGGTGCACAAGACACCTGTCTGTTTCGCGCCTGTCTCAGTGGACTAATCCATTGCGGAGGCCACGGGGATGGCACAGTCCATCACTCTAAGACATGTGATACTGAAATTGTATATGGTTATATTATGTCAAAATAATGGCGCAACACTAATATTATTTTAGAACAAATGCGTTTTCTCCTGCGTTGGATACGGTCACTGTCCGCGGTTCTGAAACATAATCTTCAGTGCGCCGCAGAATTGGCGCATTTCCCTATGCTGCTATGTGCATTATAGCAAAGATAACCAGCATGTTGGGATTTAGAACCATGCAGCGGAGGCAACAGCAGCAGAGGTGAGAAAACAGCCCTTGCCTTAGCCTAATTGTCTAAGAAAATGTCGGAGAGTGGAAAACCCAACTTAATTAGGTCTATAATCAATAGTCTAACTTAGATGTGCCTGGCTTTATAAATCATCCCTATAAATCTACGGCAGTAAGACATATCTTGCTTTTGTTGCCTGTTTGTTTAATAGCCTACTGATTCCGTGAGCACCAAGCCTCATGCAACGGCAAAATGTTGGATAAAACAATTTCACAGATTCGGCTGTTTTTAATCTTTGCTATGCTTTAATAAATGCTTTACACTCCCCCCCCCCCCCCCCCCCCCCGTTACAACAGACTGCTATTACTTATAATTTATTTAGTGTTGTTTACACTTCCAAACAGGCAGAAAAACTGTGTTTTAATCCAACAGCACCTGTTTGTCACACATAATATGCCAGCAGATCTCGCTCCCACACCCTCCTTTTTCTTGATCTCCTTCTTAATCATTACAATTATTATCATCATCATTATTATCATAATAAGCAATGTCGTTATCATTAGTAGGCTTTGTATAGTAACCACCATCGAGCTGTATGTAGGCTTAAGAGCACATCATGTTTCGTCTTAATACCATAACTTATTTAGGCCTATATTTCAATATATAGTATCTCTCAATCAATCATTCATTCATTTGTATATGCCATCACACAGCATACGAGGCGTTCATGCTTTGAAATGGAATCAATAATTTTTGTTAAACATTTAATAAAGGGAGCTTTGAATAATTAGCCTAAACAATAAATAAAGCGCAATTCACGAACGCATGCAACTGTTTTTAGTTTGCTGTAATTAGAACAGACTCTCTGGTACGCTTACATATTTAGTGTTGTTTATACTGTTCTAAATGGTCAGAAAAAAATGGAATATTGTAATCTAACAGCAACCGTTTGGCACACATAACACTCGCACAACGCTCGCTCCTATACCCTCCTTTACCTTGATCACTCGTAGTTTCCACAACTAAGTCAAATGTCTTGCACAGATCGGACTTCCCCTCTACCTCCTGAGCAAACGTTCACCCGTTTCGAGTTTCTTTTTCACGTCCGCCACATCCATTTTGCTGTCACAGTGTTACTGTGTTCCGAGATTGTTCAAACCAATTTATTGATGTGATTATGAAAGGCTATAAGTCAGGCCCTATTGGCCACATACTGTACATGCGACACTTGCATGTTTCAAGTAAAGAGAGCAAGGGTTCAGGGAATAGGGAATGTTTTTCCTAAACAAATTAGGGATTTCCGTAAGAGAACTTTTCAGTCAGAAACATGTAATAAACTAAATGGCTGAAATGACGTTGCAGCTAACACAGTGCAATAAACGCTTGCTGTCCCGTGGTGCCTTCACGCTGCAGTAGGGAGGAAAGCGAGACAACGTGCGCCAGTCACACAGGCACTCAATGTCATTTTTTTAACAGTGTGACCATCCAGCTCTTTCTTGAGTCATTTGTGTGTCTTAACTATTTAATCAAACAGTGTGCTTAAAGCATCAGACAAGGTCAGTGCACAGGTAGTTGATTTTATTCAAGCACATTGGGTGTGTCTATATGTGGAAAAATAAGTTTAAACAGAACAGGACAGTTTTTTTGCCAGGGACAGCCTTAAGGTCAACACAGATGCCATACATACAATAAAGTAGACAGGCAGACAAACACACACTCATATACCTCCCCCATCCCTCCTGCAGTGACTCAATACTTTGCAGCCGGGTTCACCAACATGTATTTTTGGGAAAGTGGGAGAGGGGGGGTGCTGACTCCAATCTTGTATTCAGAATCACTGGTTCCCCCCTCTAAGCCTGAGGCAACCACTCCCTGAGGCCAGAAGGAAAGTCAGAGGCAATTCTAGTGCTTTACGGTTCAGTTTGGATGCTCAGATGGTCACATCACACACACACACACACACACACACACACACACACACACACACACACACACACACACACACACACACACACACACACACACACACACACACACACACACACACACAGAGACAGATCTTTGGCTTCACATGAAAGATGTTACATCAAAAATGTGCAGCTGTGGGATTAAAAAAGTTCCCTGGCCAGAAACGCTGACTACATATTCATTGAGCCGCTAAACAGTGTGTCCTTTTGCGACCCCACGATTGCTGAATGTCAGCGAGTTACGCAATGGCTAAATTACTCATTATTAATATCCGTGATAAATCAAAGTTTATACAGCTCATGTGTGGATATTTCTGAATAATGGGTCCAAAGGCAATCATACACTGAGTGTACAAAACATTAGGAACACCTTAATATTGAGATGCAAATCCTTCTGTCCTCAGAACATCCTTAATTCGTCAGGGCATGGACTCTACAAGGTGTCAGAAGCATTCCACAGGGATGCTGGCCCATGTTCACTCCAATGCTTCCCACCGTTGTATCAAGTTGGCTGGATGTCCATTGGCTGGTGGACCATTCTTGATACACACCGTTCTTGACACACTCAAACCAGTGCATCTCGCACCCAGTTCAAAGGCACTTAAATCTTTTGTCTTGGCCATTCACCCTCTGAATGGCACACATACACAATCCATGTCTCAAAGGGTGTGTGTGTGGCAGGTAGCCCAGCGGTTAGAGCGTTGGACTAGTAACCGAAAGGTTGGAAGATCGAATCACCGAGCTGACAAGGTTAAAACATCTGTCGTTCTGCCCCTGAACAAGGCAGTTAACCCACTGTTCCTAGGCCGTCATTGTAAATAAGAATTTGTTCTTAACTGACTTGCCTGGTTAAATAAAGGTAAAGTAAAAAAAAAGCTTCATAGCTTCAAAATCCTTCTCTAACCTGTCTCCTCTCCTTCACCTACACTGATTGAAGTGGATTTAACAAGTGACATCAGTAAGGGATTATAGCTTTTACCTGGATTCACTTGTTTTTTTATATTTAACTAGGCAAGTCAGTTAAGAACAAATTGTTATTGATACAGCATGGATGGTCTGTCTATGTCATGGAAAGAACAGATGTTCCTAATGTTTTGTACAGTCCGTGTACATTACGTTTGATCTCAAATGGCCTCAAAAACCATGTCAGTCGAGAAAATATGAAATGACAAAAGACTAACTTTGTTGTAAAACTTAGAAATCACCCACAATCACCTACAGTACAGTGCAGCTTCTTACCCATTGATTTCAATACACAAAAAAATTCTACCTACTGTAAGTGGAAGTTCGTATTCGCCCAAGTGACTTCAAATAAGTATTTGTGGACAATGAATAAAAATACAGTGGGATAACTAAGAGCACTATGATGTCTCTATACCACAACATTGGGGTCCACCCTACGTTCCCTCGTCCCCACGTTCGTCCCCTCGGCACCCACTGACGAATTTCAAATCAAAATTGGCACAAATGCTTATTTTCCAAATCATTTTTATTGTAATGAGATTTGGCCTTGTTTGGGGAAGAGGATAATTAGAATGATACCCAGTGTGCTTTGCAAGTGTCAATTTTGGACAAAGTGTCCATTTTCAACAAATTACAAAATACTCAAAATTAAAATACGTATTTGTCCTCCCTGCCCCTTAGACCCCTGGCTTAGAAGATAGGGCTGTGGGAACACTGGGCTGTGGGAACTGAGGGAACATAGGACCCAGGGTACATATGTCCAAGGGAACATAGTCATGCTCAGGGTTGCATTAACGTTTATGGTGATTTCCCCTACCGTCCTCCGGCTCCGAGGGCGCGTCGCAGGACTTGTCGATGGCGGCGCGAAGCTCTGGTTGCAGCCCCTCCCCCGCACAATGTGAGGCCTGGGACAATGGAAAGGCACCTGGCTCTGCTGGCTCAGCTGCCGGGCCTCTGACACGGCCGACTGGAGGCTTTCCAAGGAGCAGGACTTCCATAGGCCCAAGGTGGGACCCAGGTCACTCCCCCTGGATGAGGCCTCTGAGAAGGGGAGAGACAGGGAGGGAGGGGAAGGAGCCCCCGGTCAGCATGGATAAAAGGATGGAGAAGGAGGACTGGAAGTGGAAAGAGAGGAAGAGAGAGAGAGATGAGCGGATGAGAAGAAATGGATGAACAATTTATAATGGGGAGTTAGAGTAAAAAGGATGGATAGGGACAGGTGTAAGAGATGGGCGGCAAGAGAGAGGGAAAGGATACATTCATGTAGAAGCAAAGGAAGAGGATGAAGGGGAGTGGAGGAGTGCCAAAGGACTGCCGTGAGTACACAGGCATGGGGCCACGGTTAGGAGGAAGACAGACAGAAAAAAAGAGGACACGAGAGGAGGACCACGAAGACGATTGGACAGACGAAAAGAGGAAGATCGCAGTTAAATGAAGAGGAGGGAGAAAGAGAGAGAGAAGAGGTGGAGGTAATGGAGGAGGAGTGCAAGGAGGATAAGGAGAAGAAACAAAAGCGGGAGGACACCAGAGGAGAAGGGAGCAGACAAAGAAAGAAGAGAAAAATAAGAAAAGGGCCATGCAGGAAAAGGTCTACTGCACATGTCATACACATGGCCAACCCTCTTCAAGGGGAGCTACTGGGTGTACAGGTGTTTTCTTCAGCCCTGCTGTAACACACAACAAAGGTCCCGGTGAGCAGCTAGAGCAGTAGGTGTTCGAAATTAGGGTTGGAGCAAAAGCACGCAGGATGGTATAGCTCTCCAGGAGAAAGGTTGGTCCAATGGCTAGCGCTGTAGGTTAGTCACAGAGGTCCATCGCCAGACCAGGGCATGCATGAGTAGGCCGCAGAGACAAACAGGCAAAGGGGATGTGGCGAGAAACACAGCCAGTCCCAAATAGTTCACTTATCCTTAATTTGGCCCTAACGCTATTTTGCTAAAAGGTATGGAAAATAGTTTAAAACCGACTGAAAAAGTGACTATTTCTAAGTGTCTGTTTCTAACTCCCAGCAGGGATTTGCCAGACTTTTATGCTTCAAAACGTTCTCGGAGATGGTAAATGCTCAAAATGTTCTCGTTTTAGACTCTCCTTTGTCGACTCAGTCTTCAAAGCATGAGAATATTCCTCATTGAAATTGATCTTTGGAGAGTGGGCGATAGAGTCAAGGGGAAAGGAGGGAAAGTGAGCCAGAGCTGCAGCGGCAGTGGCTTTTAAGTCCTAAATTGACTTTGAGGAAGAAGTTGGATTTGTGTGAAATAAGGGGTTATAAATAGAGAGCGGGTATGTTTAGGAATAAAACACTCAATTTGAGAAGCAGGATTTGTGTCACAAATGTAATTGTGGCTGTCCGGCTAGCAGCTTGATAGAATTAAGCTGCTTGCTGCTGGGTTCTACAGTGAACGGTGTGCTCAGAGTGTGTGTGTGTGTGCAGTACACGCTTGTGTGCATTTGCAAGCATAACACCACCTGTATGTGTGTGTGTGTGTGTGTGTGTGTGTGTGTGTGTGTGTGTGTGTGTGTGTGTGTGTGTGTGTGTGTGTGTGTGTGTGTGTGTGTGCATTGCGCACGCAAATGCACGCATACATGTTTGTGCGCGCACGTGGGCACATGTGTGTCTGCGTGTTTGAGTCCATATCCAGTGTAGGTATGTCAAATGGGTGAAGGTAGATGTAAATGAATAAATGAATAATGAGCGCTACAGGAGGGTAATCATCCGCCTGCAGAATTTCAAGGGTGAAACCAGCATTTGACTCCTATCACTGCCTGCTGTGGACCAGATGCTCAATGTGGGTTCATTCACTCACTCCCTCATCATGTCAGGTCAACAAGCATTGGTGATAGGTGCAATCCTCTGACAGTGCAGCACGAGACAGGAGTTCCGTAGGGGATTCACACAAACCAATACTGCCCATCTGAATACAATTTTGAGCAATATGAGTAATGTTACGCAACTCCCTCCAGCAACACACACCTGCGCATAGGGCCAAGGGAACGCATAGGGCTGAGGGAACGCGCATAGGGCCGAAGGAACGCGCATAGGGCCGAAGGAACGCGCATAGGGCAACGCGCATAGGGCCAAGGGAACGCGCATAGGGCAACGCGCATAGGGCAACGCGCATAGGGCAACGTGCATAGGGCCGAGGGAACGTGCATAGGGCCGAGGGAACGCGCATAGGGCAACGCGCATAGGGCCGAGGGAACGCGCATAGGGCAACGCGCATAGGGCCGAGGGAACGCGCATAGGGCAACGCGCATAGGGCCGAGGGAACGCGCATAGGGCAACGCACATAGGGCCGAGGGAACGCGCATAGGGCAACGCGCATAGGGCCGAGGGAACGCGCATAGGGCAACGCGCATAGGGCCGAGGGAACGCGCATAGGGCCGAGGGAACGCGCATAGGGCCGAGGGAACGCGCATAGGGCCGAGGGAACGCGCATAGGGCAACGCGCATAGGGCCGAGTGAACGCGCATAGGGCAACGCACATAGGGGCGAGGGAACGCGCATAGGGCAACGCGCATAGGGCCGAGGGAACGCGCATAGGGCAATGCGCATAGGGCCGAGGGAACGCGCATAGGGCGGACCCCAATGGTACGGTATGGTGTGGTATAGAGAGAAGATAAGATATACTTTATTAGTCCATGCAAGATGAATATACTGCTTTTATTCAACCCCCGATATACATATAGTACACAAACACACATTAGATTGGAGAGGCTGGAGCAGAGGGCAGCCACAGTGCATCACTCAATGAGCAATTCAGGGGGTTAAGTGACTTGCTCAAGGGAACATCGACAGTAGGTGGCACTTGAGATACTGATGCATTTGTAAGCATTTCACTCTTTGACTAGAGGGAGCATTTCTGCAGCTCAACTGAGCAAGGGCGCCACCGGTGACAGAAATGCCACTTTTTAAGCAGCCTCTCCCTGCAGTGGATGATTTAAAAAGGTCAGTTGTCATGGAGACACCTCTGTCCGTGTCGGGGGGGGGGGGGTGTGTGTGTGTGTGTGTGTGTGTGTGTGTGTGTGTGTGTGTGTGTGTGTGTGTGTGTGTGTGTGTGTGTGTGTGTGTGTGTGTGTGTGTGTTTGAGCCTCCCTCTTCTTCTCATCATCATGGAGGATAAACCGATAATGTCTATCTTTCCAACTCGGAGAACCCTGGATTCAATCTCTCGGCTAGCCAATAAAAACCACGTTCACTGTGACGGGAACTAGTAAAACAACCTGTATTTTAACCCTTTCCAATAAATGGAAAAGGTATATAACAGTTTCAATGTGGGTGGGTGGAAACCTTCAAACCTATTTTAATACCACAACCTTTGGGTGTTGACTTTTGAGCTCTACCAGATGAAAACAGAATAATTTAGTGTTCATAGGGCAAGGTACAGTATAGGAGAGGCAGATACAACAAAACAAACAGGTTTAAGAGCGGTACAGTAAGCCTTGCACATGAAAGTGGCCACTACCTTGTCTTGTGTGAAATAATGAACTTAACCCAAAAGTTCCAATCAAAGTACGGGCCAATTAACGTCCCGACCAATCACAGTTTAGTTCCAATTAACGTTGCAACCAATCATAATTCATCTAATCTCCCTGAGTGCACTCTGATAAATCACTAACATTGCGTCCCCAGACGGGACACAGATGCAGGCAGTAGGCAGTAATCGTGTTTAGATGTATAGATGGAGCCTATGGCTGCATATTGCTCCGTTGGACGTATGGCTCTAATAATGGTCGGGGACTTAAAAGGCCATTTCATCATTACAGACTCACCTTTAGTGGATTAGTCGCGTGCAGGGATGGGGGGGGGGGGGGGGGCATGGACTAGAGATGGGACATGTGCCACTTGTTAAAGCTAGGTTTAATGAAATGCACTACTATGCTGCGGTAGAACACAAAGCATGTAGTGTGGGCAGAGCACACACACACACATACGTGCGCACACACGGACAGATGGCCCTTCCCGCTACAGAGTGATCCATCAATTCAAATCAGCCCAACATGGTGACTTTCAACTTCAATCAACAACAGTGAGATGGGGGAGAAGGGGGCTGGGTGGAGAGAGAGAGCGATACGAACTACAACAAAGCAGGGTTCCATGTTGGCAGGGGAAAGGGACGGCTCCATGTTTTCAAAGTCTAATTGCAGAAGGGGACAAAACAGAATAATGGACACTGCCAGTTGCACAGCGGGCCAGAAGCTAGCCAGTGTTTGCCGCATCTAACAGGGCTTCAAGCGTGGGTGGATATCCCCCATCTCCAACAGAAACAAACACAGGCATCAGCGGAGCAAAACGTGCACGCACGCACACACCACAACACGCACGCACCAAACGCTTGAAACAGCTGAGACAAAATTTGTTAGAAGACCTGTGTGTGCGCAGGGCTTCTAAGTGGAGTGTGTGTGTGTGTGTGTGTGTGTGTGTGTGTGTGTGTGTGTGTGTGCGTTGGAAGCGTTCCCAGACCTGTGTGTGAGTAGAGCTGCCAGAGGGAGATGTTAAGAGCCGGTGGACAGACAAAGAGGAGGATGGAGAGATGGTGACAGAGACCACGATGGAGTGAGAGAGTCCCCCTCCAAACATCCATCTATCCCCCTCTCCTACACGAGCATGTTCTCCTCCGGCTCCTCCGGCTGTTGATACACACTCTAGAGAGAAAGAACCTAAATCAGGAGGCTTTAAAGACCGGGCTTATACAGGCTGTAGCTATGAGAAGGTAGAGAGCGAAGGAGATTTAGGGGCACTAGGAGAGAATGGAAAGGGAGGATTATTTGGAAGGGGAAGCTCAAAGGATGGAGCATGTTACCTATAATCACACAACACTAGGAAAGCACAGAGAAGCATGAAAGGGTGAGAACAGAGGAAGAGAGAGGAAGGAGGATAATTGGGATATGGAGAATAAGAGAAGATGAAATGGGGATAGGAGGGGACAGACTAAGCGTGAGAGAGACAAGACAGACCGCTCCGGAGAGAGAGAGAGATACAACTAGTAGAGAAAGAAGACTAAGAAGAGTAACAAGAAAGAGGCGTAAAACAAACATAAAAGGGTGAGGAAGATAGAAAGAGAGTGAGAGCACGGAGAAAGTGAGGAATAGAGAAGGTATGGAGAGAGTGAGAGCAAGAGAGGAAGAAATCACAAAAGCAAATGAGAGAGCGAGAGCGATAGACAAAGCAAGACCCGAAATAGGAGAGAGAGAGAAAGAAATAGGAGCAAAAGAGAGAGAGCGAGTTGGGAGAGAGAGACAGGAAAATAGAAGGAGAGCAGGAGAGAGAAATAGAAGGAAATAGTAACTCTGCATCATACTACACCCCCCCCCCCCTCCCCCAGCCTGAACAGAGGTTTTAGCCAGATTAAAGCCGGAGGCGGAGCCCCTCTTAAAGACCATCCTACTAATGAAATATGTCAAGGCCTATAAAGAAGCACGGGCCATTTAAAGAATCATGCACGGGGCCAAGTCCAAAACAGCCCTGTCAGCAAACTGGCCTCAGTGCAGCCTGTCAATACACATTAGCTTCCACATCAGTTAGAGGCTGATGTAAAAAATGAATCTCTTTATCTATCATAGCCCATAAGGGTTATTATGACTACCGATCAAAAAATGGGCTTTGAGGGAAATCATATGGGTAAAAATAGGTTTGGGTTTATGGGGGGGAAAAAAGCTGAGCGTGGTACTTTACTGTGGGGGTAGTACTTGTAGAGTTGTTGTTATGCGGCAACAGGTTTATGCTGCGGTAGATTTAAGGTGTGTGTGTGTGGACGTGTGTCTGCAGGGGGCGTGCGTTCAAGCCTATCACTCAATCCCTGCACCCTCTTTCTCTTTTAAGTGAAAGGCGACAAATTAAGAACATCCTGGTCTAATGCAATCTAGGGCTGTCAGAGCAAAGAGGTATCTTAACAAATCACTTCCTGCTGCTTCCAGCGGAGTAAGGAGAACACATAAAACAGGTGCAGTGACACAAAGCATCTCCCCGCTGATGTGTGTCCGCTCCAGGGTGAAGTTTCCCCAAATGTACCCTCAATCCTTACATTAACCATTAGTGGGGAAATGCAAAACTGACCCATGACCAGTGTCTAGGGACAACTTCACCCTACTATGGAAGGAAGAGTCAGAGGAGTCCTGAACAGGTCATAAAATTCTGATTATTTTTCATACCTTTTTTCAATGTTCAGTCCGCTTTCTTTGTTTGAGAAGGTGTGTGTTTGTGTGTCTGAAGAGTGTGCGTGCGGTTTGTGTGTGTGTGTGTGTGTGTGTGTTAGGGATATGGATAGGGGGAAGAGTGTGTTTCTTCACCTGGTCTCTGCTCTGCCAGGGATCTCAAGTTGCTCTCATCAGCCACTGAAACACAGAACACACACACAGTGAATATTGGAACACCATAAACGGTTGCCTTTGTTTCTCTGGGCAGAGATGGAGAAAAAGAGAGAGGGAGCAAGACACGGAGAGAAGAGCAAGAGGGAAAGAGAGATAGGGTGGGGAGGGCAAGAACTGGGTACTCGCTCCCTCATTCCCTCCCCATTTCCCCCACCTCCCCCCCTCTCTCATCACTCTTTCCCTCTCTCTAATCCACACCAACAGGATTGAGGCAGGCAGGCAGGGAGCGGCATCAGCTGCCAGAGGGACACTGCACCACGGGACACAATAATAGGTTTTCATTACGTTGCAATTTCTCTGAAATAATCCCTTTTCATATTTTATGAGGTCAATTTTCTCCCGGCAGAGAAACGAGAGAGCGGAAAAAGAAATAAAAATTGAGCGAGAGGGAGAGAAAATGCAGCTGCGACAGAGGTGACAATGGATTAGACTGGCTGTTATATTTGCTGGCTTCACGCGTTACGTTTTCCCTCAAATACAGTAGCCACAAAAAAGGTTGGTGGTGGGTGGGTGTGTGTGTGTTAGCCGTGTGGCTCGAAGCTAAAAAATAATGTGCATATGAATCTGCTTCTATTGTTACAGAGATCCCCCCTGTTCGGAGAGCAGCATCAACAATCTCTCACCCACCCACAGATAAATAAATGTTCTCCTGCTGGGATAGAAATTTGTCACTGGTGTTGGCGAGCTCACTACGGCTACTGCTCAGTGAATTGCACGGTTTCTTCTCCACGTGTGTGCCTTCATGTACATGACTCAACTAATGTCAGATCAGGTCATGTGGTCAAGGAAAAACTCTTGGGTCTGAATTCAAAACGTGTCTCAAGAGTAGAAGTGCCGATTTAGTTCCCACCTTATATTCCTTATGATTTCAAAAGCAAAACTGATCCTAGATCAGCACTACTACTCTGAAAGGCTTTATGAATATGGGCCCAGGTGCAACCATTAAGACAGACTTGAGCGCAAGTGTTTAGGATCACAGTCTTGACTAAGCCTATTTAACCAATGTCAGATACCTCTGAAATGCTGAAGAAGCCATGTGTGCGTCCTAAATGGCACCCTCTTCCCTATATAGTAAGCCAAATAAATAGCCTTGTAGCATGAGGCAGCTTGATGTATAAGTACACACCCTGGCCAAAAGTTCCTGAATAGGGAATAGGGTGCCATTTGAGATGCAGGCCATGTTTTGCTTGTGCATAAGAAAACATATGCTAAGCACCAGAGCTTAGATTGCTTATTACTTTTTGCTAAATGCAAAAATAAACCCTCAGAGTTGACTC
Organism: Salvelinus fontinalis; assembly: GCF_029448725.1. Classification (NCBI taxonomy): domain Eukaryota; kingdom Metazoa; phylum Chordata; class Actinopteri; order Salmoniformes; family Salmonidae; genus Salvelinus; species Salvelinus fontinalis. The sequence goes on from NC_074671.1 coordinate 42,760,444, forward strand.
AACCGGCTTAACCCCCGTTTGGAAATGGGAAACTACCCCCTATTAAAGGGGGTGATCTCTACAAATGTGACACACAGCACAGGGTCAGTGTCATACAGTCCCCATGCTTCTGGTAACACCGCCCCATCCTCAGATAACACCGCCCCATCGTCAGATAACACCGCCCCATCCTCAGATAACACCGCCCCATCCTCAAATAACACCGCCCCATCCTCAGATAACACCGCCCCATCCTCAGATAACACCGCCCCATCCTCAGATAACACCGCCCCATCCTCAGATAACACCGCCCCATCCTCAAATAACACCGCCCCATCCTCAGATAACACCCCCCCCATCCTCAGATAACACCCCCCCCCATCCTCAGAAAACACCCCCCCATCCTCAGATAACACCCTCCCATCCTCAGATAACACCCCCCCCCATCCTCAGAAAACACCCCCCCATCCTCAGATAACACCCCCCCCCCATCCTCAGATAACACCCTCATCTCAGTCTGTCATTTTCATGAGGGAGGGAGAGGAAAGGGGGGGTAGAGAGTAGGAGAAAGGTGAAGTGAGAGAAATAGGTAGAGAGAGAGAAAAAGGTGGATGCATTGAGAGAGAGAGAGAGAGAGAGAGAGAGAGAGAGAGAGAGAGAGAGATATCCACAGAGAGAGAGCGAAAAGAAGAAAGACGGACGGAAAGGGAGTGAAAGAACAAGAAAGAAGGAGATTACGAAAAAAAAGAGTAAGACAAGAGAAGCAGGGAGTAGGATGCGGGGGTCTCTTCCTAATAAAAGCCAATCAATGTGGAGTAGCGGCGTGCAACTAGTTTAGGAGGGGGAACCCAATCCACAACACTAATGAACTGGGATTGGAAACCAGCGACAGGCAAAAAAAACTTTACAGAATGAGATATACCTCACTCTGAAACAGAGGAGAGAGAGAGAAAGGAAGGGGGACGGTGGGGGATTGAGGAAAGAGAGAGATGGGGGAAGAATGAGGGAAGAGGGAGAGAAAAAGAAGAAAAGACAGAGAGGGTGGGAGTGAGAGAGCGAGTGTGAGAGCAAAATAAAAAGAGAGGCTAACAAGGTCACCCAGGGGCTAATATGAGGAAATAAGCTGCTGTGCTCTCAGCTTTCAGGGAGAAAGTTGAGTATGACTGAAGGATTCATGCTTGGCACAGACTGAGCAGTGTCATGCGGAGACGTGCGCACACGCACGCACACAGAGCAGTGGCTAGACTGACTAGACACAGTCTAGTTCAGGAACCGTTGTCTTGAAAAGGTCAGGCCTCCCAAGTGGCCCACGGTCTAAGGAACTGCATCCCAGCGCTTGAGGGGTCACTACAGACCCGGGTTCGATCCCAGGCTGTGTCACAGAGTCCCATAGGGCGGCGCACAATTGGCCCAGCGTCGTTCGGGTTAGGGGAGGGTTTGGCCAGGGGGGGGGCTTTACTTGGCTCATTGCTCTCTAGCGACTCCTTGTGGCGTGCCGGGCGCCTGCAGGCTGACCTCGGTGTGTTTACTCTGACACATAGGTGCAGCTGGCTTCCGAGTTAAGCGGGCGTTAACGAGCGCGGTTTGGCGGGTCACGTTTCGGGGAACAAATTACTCGACCTTCGCCTCTCCCGAGCCCGTTGGGGAGCGATGAGACAAGATCATAATTGAAATTGGGTGAAAAAGAGGGTAAAATACCCCCCAAAAAGATATAATGTTAAAAAAATTGGCAAACCTTTTATGGTCATATGCGTGCGTTAACATAACATTAAAAGACCATTCCAATGGGCCCATGTGATAACAATGTTGAATCTGTGCTTGAAATTCAATACTTAACTAGGGACCTTACAGATGTTGCATGCATGGTGGACAGTGGAAGGGTCATGTCAACCTTTATTATTTCATACAAAGTGAGTCCATGTAACTTATGTGATTTGTTAAGTTGAATATTTATACTTACTTGTTAGGAATTTTTTATTTATAAAAAAAAAGATATAAAATTGAGATGTTTGGGATGAGTTGTACTGCAGAGTGAAGGGAAAGCAGCCAACAAGTGCTCAGCATATGTGGGAACTCCTTCAAGGCTGTTGGAAAAGCGTTCCAGGTGTAGCTGGTTGAGAGAATGCCAAGACTGGGCAAAGCTGTCATCAAGGCAAAGGGTGGCTACTTTGAAGAATCTCAAATATACTTTGATTTGTTACATTTTTTGGGGTTATAAATATATAGTATATACAGTCAGCCACCAATTGTGCAAGTTCTCCCACTTAAAAAGATGAGAGAGGCCTGTAATTTTCATCATAGGTACACTTCAACTATGACAGACACAATGAGGGAAAAAAATCCAAAAAATCACACTGTAGGATTTTTAATGAATTCATTTGCAAATTATGGTGGAAAATAAGTATTTGGTCACCTACAAACAAGCAAGATTTCTGGCTCTCACAGACCTGTAACATCTTCTTTAAGAGGTTCCTCTGTCCTCCACTCGTTACCTGTATTAATGGCACCTGTTTGAACTTGTTATCAGTATAAAAGACACCTGTCCACAACCTTAAACAGTCACACTCCAAACTCCACTATGGTCTCTTTTTTTACCATATTTAAATGAATATATCTTGTAATTGAACAACATTTTAAGGTGGCCAATAACTGGAGACTGTATGCCGTTAATACGGGACATATGTTTTTTGCTAAACCTCTTATTAAAAAGCTGATAGTAGTAGTATTTCCACAGAAATGTCAAACATGCTAATTGCTAACCCGTTAGCTAACATTTTTTACGACACCAATAATCACAAAACATTGATGGCTTGATCACAAGATAACACTGTTGAAGGATATATATTTCTTAAACGCTGTTGAATAAGTCGATAATACGGGTGCTAAGCTAGATAATATTTCACTTGAGGTCAAATGTTTTACAGTATACGTGGCGAAAGTACATATCTGTTTTACCGTTTAGAAATGAATGCACTGAATGTATCTTGTCCCCCCCCCCCCCCATTTGAAGGTGTCATAAGTATTTTGGACAAATTCACATCGTGTAATACATATATCATCGTTCAACAGCATACGCTAAACAAACAGACTATTCCAAACATTAGGAACACCTTCCTAATATTGAGTTGCACCCCCCTTCTGCACTCAGAACAGCCTCAATTCGCCCGGGAATGGATTCTTACAAGGTGTCAAAAGCGTTCCACAGGAATGCTGGCCCACGTTGACTCCAATGCTTCCCACAGTTGTGTCAAGTTGACTGGATGCCCTTTGGGTGGTAGATCATTCTTGATACACACGAGAAACTGTTGAGCATGAAAAAGCAGCCCAGCAGCACTGCAGTTCTTGACACAAACCGGTACGCCTGGCACCTACTACCATACCCCGTTCAAAGGCACTTAGAGCTTTTGGTTTGCACATACACCCTCTGATTGGCACACACACACAATCCATGTCTCAAATTGTCTCAAGGCTTAAAAATCCTTCTTTATCTGGTGTCCTACCCTTCATCTACACTGAGCAAAGTGGATTTAACAAGTGCCATCAGTAAGGGATAATAGCTTTCACCTGGAATCACCTGGTCAGTCTGTCATGGAGAGCAGGTGTTTTTAATGTTTTGTATACTCAGTGTATAACATAGTTGTGTCATGATCTGAGCTGAATCATACATCACTTATTCGAAAGGACTGGACAGGTGAAAGCTACAGTACGTGGTGGAACCCTTGCGTTCACCTATCCAATCATGGTCGTATTCACTAGGAACCAAATGGAAGCATGTGGGCCGAAGCAGGGAGGGACATACCTTGGACCTATTTTTGTCCAGTAAAAAATGTTTGATTTTGTGCAGACATTTTTGCTACAATGTACACTAATGAATATGACCAATGTCTAATTTTAAAGGAACTTTAAGGAATGTGTCCCAAATGGCAATCTATTCCCTATTTAGTGCACTACTTTTCACCTGGTGTGGAATTCAACCGGGGCCACAGTGTAATGACCTCCGGTGAGGTTGTGTTGTGCATTGGAGTTTAGCATTCATCTCCTCCACGGAACCAGGCGAAGGTGGCGAGAGGAAATCCTCCTCTATCGCCTCCTCTTCCCCGTGATGGGCGTGGCCACCGGTAGTGGGAGGAGCTGGACGGGGAGAGGATACGGACACGGACACGGACAAACAGCACAGACAGACATACATCAATCAGAAATTCCACCAGTGACCAGTGCCTTCAATAGAGTAGGATGGAGTGTTTCATCTAAGGCCAGTTTTGAGTCTATCGCCCTAAAGACTACGGTTAGGATTGAGGGTGGTTAAGCTGAACCTAGATCAGTGCTTACCGGCAACTTCTACTCTACTACTACTGTGTCAAGCACACATGAGATCTCAGACACATGAATGAGATCTATGCCATGTAAATGCAGGATCACATTTGGAAAAAGTGATAGTCCTGTTATAAGAGGAGAAATATATCTTCCTCTGGCTGGAGCTAAAGCAGTCATCACTTTTCATGAAGGGCCACTGAGACAGGAGGCATTGGATATGTCCCAAATGGCACCCTATTTCCTATATAGTGCAATACATCTGAGCCCGATGGGTGCCATTTGGTATACAGCCATTGCGTTGGAAGCTGTGTCAATGCTAGTAGTCTGTAAGACTGCCTGCCTAGGAGAGTAATGCAGTAGACCTACACACACTCAATCATCTGACGGAGCCAAACAGTATTGAGGGATAGATTTACAACTGTGTGCACGCAAGCACATACACAATGGAAATGAATGCAGCTGATTCTCCTTGAATAATGGATCCATACTTCATTTAGCTTAGCACGGCCAACTCTGTACGTCTCATGAAACATGTACAGCACACACACACTTTTCGTATTGACTGACCTTCATGTCTTAAAAAGTAATGAACTGTTGTTTCTCTTTGCTTATTTGAGCTGTTCTTGCCATAATTTGGACTTGGTCTTTCACCAAATAGGGATATCTTCTGTATACCACCCCTACCTTGTCACAACACAACTGATTGGCTCAAATGCATTAAGAAGGAAAGAAATTCCACAAATTAACTTTTAACAATTTACACCTGTTAATTGAAATGCATTCCAGGTGACTACCTCATGAAGCTGGTTGAGAGAATGCCAAGAGTGTGCAATGCTTTCATCAAGGAAAAGGGTGGCTACTTTGAAGAATCTCAAATTTAAAATATATTTGAATTATTTTCACACTTTTTTGGTTACTACATGATTCTATATGTGTTATTTTATAGTTTTATTCTACAACGTAGAAAAGAGTAAAATAAAGAAAAAATTAGTAGGTGTGTCCAAACGTTTTACTGGTACTATCTATCTATCTATCTATCTATCTATCTATCTATCTATCTATCTATCTATCTATCTATCTATCTATCTATCTATCTATCTATCTATCTATGTATGTATGTATGTATGTATGTATGTATGTATGTATGTATGTATGTATGTATGTATGTATGTATGCATGTATGCATGTATGCATGTATGCATGCATGCATGCATGCATGCATGTATGTATGTCTACTACCGTTCAAAAGTTTGGGGTCATTTAGAAATGTCCTTGATTTTTTAAGAAAGCACATTTTTTGTCCATTAAAATAACATCAAATTGATAAGAAATACAGTGTAGACATTGTTAATGTTGTAAATGATTATTGTAGCTGGAAAAGGCAATTTTTTTATGGAATATCTACATAGGCATACAGAGGCCCATTTATCAGCAACCATCACTTCTGTGTTCCAATGGCACGTTGTGTTAGCTAATCCAAGTTTGTCATTTTAAAAGGCTACTTGATCATTAGAAAACCCTTTTGCAATTATGTTAGCACAGCTGAAAACTGTTGTTCTGATTAAAGAACCAATAAAACTGGCCTTCTTTAGACTAGCTGAGTATCTGGAGCATCAGCATTTGTGGGTTTGATTACAGGCTCAAAATGGCCAGAAACAAAGAACTTTCTTCTGAAACTCGTCAGTCTATTCTTGTTCTGAGAAATGAGGGCTATTCCATGCAAGAAATTGCCAAGAAACTGAAGATCTCGTACAACGCTGTGTACTACTCCCTTCACAGAGCAGCGCAAACTGTCTCTAAATAGAATAGAAAGAGAAGTGGGAGGCCCCGGTGCGCAACTGAGCAAGAGGACAAGTACATTAGAGTGTCTAGTTTGAGAAACAGACGCCTCACAAGTTCTCAACTAGCAGCTTCATTAAATAGTACCTGCAAAACACCAGTCTCAACGTCAACAGTGAAGAGGTGACTCCGGGATGCTGGCCTTCAGCAAAAAATATGTTTCTTTTTTGCTGAGTTTATATATTAACACACACTGTACAAAAATATAAACACAACATGTAACCATTTGAAAGATTTTACTGAGTTACAGTCTGTATAAGGAATTGTGTACAGATGCTTGTGACATAGGGCCGTGCATTATCATGCATGACAATGGCTCTCGTCATCTATGTGCATTCAAATTGCCATTGATACAATGCAATTGTGTTCGTTGTCCTTAGTTTATGCCTGCCCATACCATAACCCCACCGCCACCATGGGACACCTTGTTTACAACGTTTAAATCCGCAAACCAGTCACCCACGTGACGCCATACACGTGGTCTGCAGTTGTGAGGCCAGTTGGACATACTGCCAAATTCTCTAAAACAATGGAGGCGGCTTAATTTAGAGAAATGCACATTCAATTATCTGGCAATATCTCTAGTGGACATTCCTGCAGTCAGCATGTCAATTCCAATCGCCTTCAAAACTTGATCCATATGTAGCATTGTGTTTTGTGACAAAACTGCACATTTTAGAGTGGCCTTTTATTGTCCCCAGCACAAGGTGCACCTGTGCAATGATCAAGCTGTTTAATCAGATTCTTGATATGCCACACCTGTCAGGTGGATGGATTATCTTGGCAAAGGAGAAATGCTCACTAATAGGGATATAAACAAATTTGTGCACAAAATATAAACGTCTTTTGTGGGTATGGAACATTTCAGCTCATGAAACATGGGACCAACACTTTACATGTTGCATTTATATTTTTGTTCAGGGTATATAACTGTTGTGATAAAGCCGCTGTACACTGTTGTTTTTAATGGCAAGTGTGAATGTTTGCGTGTGTGTGTGACTGTGTGTGTATACTATATTCATCTCTGTGTGTATAAGTCAAGCACCAGTATGAGTGTGTCCATCTCTTCTCTAGTTCAGGCCCTACTGTGTCCTCTCACCTCCAAAGCTGTAGTAGATGTTGTTAGGGACCATGGACGGCTGGGCGCTGGGACCGTTGCTGTGGTGGTGGGACTCCAGAGCTGCAGCTAGAGCCGGGGGTCCGGAGGGGCCGTCTGGGACCTGGTGGCTAGCCGCCTCCTGGCTCTCCTGTCACAGCCAGGGGGAGAGGAGCAGAGGTCAGTGCATTAGGGCCTATAGTTTTTCCTGATCACTTGATTTGGAGTGGCCCAGAGTTTTCCCCACATTGGATACACATTGAATGTGTTTTTAGGTTTTCATGTGAGAGGTATGTAAAATATGAGAAGGATGACACTGGACATTAAATCATTGAATGAGAAAAAATACATATGTGCTTCTTAATTGAAAAGGTATGGGGACAATAAGTGCATAGTATAGATGCACATATGTCATGTTGAAGTGTAGATCATAGAATATCTTTGAGTATCAGAGTACTATATTTCTTTGACTACAGTTAGAGACACATTAGCCGCTTACCCACTATCGTTCCATTTCCGTTCGAGCCATCGTGGGCTAGCGTCAGAGAAGCTTGAAAACCGAGAAACTCAACACGCCAGTAAATAAGAATGTGCCGCACTTCCATTGACTTCAGTCTGAATCTTCCTCATGCTCATGAGAGACCACAGGAAGTAATCAAATCGCTTATTGAGTCTATCGATTTTCAAGCTTATCCGGCGGCAACATGCACTGGCTCGCATGGACGTAATACCAGTTTCTGAACGGCTATTGCACAGAATCAATGCACTATACACACACTCTACCTAATGCACTGTACAAGAACTCTACCTATTTCATATTGAAATCATAACAGACATCTTCCCATTGGCTTACATTGTGTTTCATCAGTAAGAGGACAATAGCGCCACTGAGACTCGCTGTTTGGTTGAGGGTTCGTAAATAGTGTAATTACATGAATCCCTCATGCTGGTGACAGGCATGTTATCGCACAGTGTCCACCGCCACAGAGGAACAGGTGGAAAAGCACCCTCTGGGCCCCGGTCAAAAGTAGCGCGCTATGTAGGGAATAGGACGCCATTTGGGACCCACCTAGACAGATAGAGATGGCTGGTGGCAGAGTGAGATGTACTGCAGATAAAAGATGACTCTCCTTTGAGAGCGATGTGTGGTGGGATCTACAGCTGTCACACACACAGGCGTACACACACACACACACACACAAATAAATGGATAGACCCAAAATCACCCACACCCTGTCTCTCTCCAACTCTGTGGACGTGTGGCTATGGGCTTTGCATCATTGCCACATTATATGTAATGAGCAGTGGTGGCGTTACGCGCTCACCGTCTCTATGCGATAACTCTTTTCATTAGGCCATCATCCTCATATCAAAGGGGGATTTTCATTGTGTGCGTTCGGTAGCACAGTGTGTGAGTTAGGCTTTGGGGGGTGTCCGTTGTGCTTTTGTTCCTGCGTGCAGTCACACACACGTTCCCAATGGTATCATTAGCCGGCAACCACGGCTCTTTACATGTATTACTGTCACACACACACACACACATCTTAGTGTGTCAGAACGGCTCACACACACGGTACCGCTCCATCCACCCATCTGTCTCATGGGGCTTTGACAGCCAGGCAGAGCCATCAAAGCAGCCAGAGAGGAGCTCCCATCCTAATCCACAGAACAATAAGAACCTGCTGGTCAACACAATGAGGCTATGGAGGAACACCCCACCAAACACACACTGTGTCCCCCAACACCCGCTCCTCTGAGTTGGGTAGGGTGAGAGAGCGAGGAGAGGTGGGGGTCCTGGAGCTACCCTCAAGGCTTTGATCTTTCATCTTGGGGTCTCGTGGTCTGATAAGATTAGACCTGGTGTGTGTGTGTGGATTGCTGAGTGAACATAGGCTGAGGCCTACCGAGATATGCAGTGAGAACTGCACTGGCAGTTATACAATTTTCCTACAGGCTCTGAGGGAGCACAAACACAATGTATTTTTCTGCCGATTTGGAAGGAGCACCACTTTGGTGTGGCCAAGGAGAGACTGACAGGAGGACACAAAAGGGGAGGGTCATTGGTCACACCCATTTAATCCCATAACCCCCTGCTATCTCATCTCATTCTCCACCCTGCCCCTCCATTATACCCTACCATCAGACATTAACACCGTAATAGCTCATTTTTTTCTAGTCTTTCTTCTTCCACTAATAGCTACCCCGTCACGGTTCACAATGCTTCTGTATGGCTGTTGTGATTAACCAAGATGCAGCTGTTCACTAGGGCTGGGATTCACAAACTTTTTCACTCGGGGGGGGGCCCCCCTCCCAGCATTGGGGAACATCCCGCGTCACCCGTGCGCACGTGTCACGTCTATTTCTATAGGCACAAGCACTGTTAATGACACAAACTGTTCACACCCCTCCTGTTGGTGGAG